>NW_007578711.1:183106-263830 GCF_000690725.1 Stegastes partitus
TTTTCCTTGGCGTTCCCTTGTCGTTGGCAATATTGGAAGGACAGGGGAGGGAGAGGAGAGAGGAAGGGAGGGAGGCTTGGGGGAAATGGAGCGTTGGGAGCAGATCATCCCTCAGCCCGTGTCACAGCTATGACAGCCGCATGATCCGTCTTATTAATGAAATCATTGATCACTTGATGGGACTCATAATCAACTGTTTCTCCGCTGTGTCCTGCCCCATCTCCTCCTCCGCCTCCTCCTCCCTCCTCATGCTGCCACCTCTGCTTTCCGCTTTTTTGCCCCTCGATTCCCCAAATAATGAACCATATAACTACAGAGGAATGATTAATTAATACACAAAATTAATAAGGACACCCACCGCCTGACTGGAAATGATTCTGCAATCGTAGATCTGATGGGAAAATGTCAACAAAATACCTGCTCTTTTTTTTTATTTTATTTACTACTTGCACGAGTTGTTTGTGGATCACAGCAGCTCAGAGGTGATCTGTGTCATCTGTATTTGTGTTGTGCTGTATGTATTTGACGGGGACCAGAGAAGGGAAGCAGGGGCCCCCTTCACGTTACCCTGCTCTGGGCTCTGCCTGTGGGGGCTAATGAGAGAGAACTGATGGAGGGATAAGGGACCTCATGGGAGCGCTGGCTGGCCCATGGGTCAAACAGCACAATGGAGGAGGCGTTATAGAGCCTGACACACAACCCCACACAGGAAAACTGGCTTTTAGTGTCAAAAGACCTCTGTATGGTACATACATAATACATAGAAATACATAAAAACTTATTATGTGCGAAGAAATGCATAAAAGGAGATGCAAATTTAACCACTTTGTGCCTGTTTTCATGGTCGTGCACGATGAGATGTGTCAAAAAAAAAAAGAAGCTACCTGTAGATTAGAGTTTGCAAATGTGCACACACAGTGGATGTGCCTCTTCTTTACTGGTGAGCCATAGCCATTTCATGGACCTCTGCACTGAAGGCAATTTCCTGCAGCAGCAGGGGGACAGACTTTGGCAGAGCCACCTCACGGGGGCCTGAGGCGCAGGATTAGCTTAGCCTCGCTGCTACTCGGGGCGGAGGGGAACCTCAGCTGCCCGGCCCACTGCAGCCCTGCCTGGCCTCTCTTGTCTGGCAGACTTCCGCCTGCCCAGATCTGCCTGCTGGGGCCCCACTGCTCATCCACTGCTGGAAGATGCATATAAGCCACTGCCTCAAGACTTCTGTGAGTCTGTGGAGATGCAGCCAGAATTTAGCTGTAGTGGAATTGCATCTTTTTCTTTTTTTTTTTTTTTAGTCAGGGCTCATCCTACTTGTTGTAGCAAGTGTTGCACTCAATGAAAACTTTAGAATTAGCACTCAAACTAAATTCCTGTGTAATACAATGCAGGTCTTGTTCATGATATTTTGGGAAACCAACGTTTTTTTTCCCCCCCAAATGTTCATTTTTGTGCCTTTTAATGACAGAGAGTGGAGACGCAGTAATTATAGGGGAAGACAACTGGGCAACTGGACATCTGCTAACTCACTGCTCAGTATTTGTGCCCATTTGGTGTTAGCACTAAACAGTTGAGTATTGGGTCGCCCCATTCTGACCAACTGTTGGGGCTACGTTGTACTCACAATAGCAGTTGCAAAGACCTGGAAACACATTGACATCAGACAGGACAAAAAAACAGAAGCAGCTGGCAAATGGAGGAGTTTCTAAAAAAGCCAACAGTTTATGCTCCTTATTGAGACCCTTTGAAGTGTCAGTAATAGCATTTTTTACACAGGAGAACTTGGTGGATGTGCATCTACAGTACGGTACATCAAATCTGAACCAGAAAGTTGTTCCATTATTTCTTCTGAGTAAGTTTGGCAACATAATCTACTACACCATTTGTACGTAACGACAGTCCTTGAACTACTCATCTATGAAATCACTCCCTGTCACAAAAGTTTACCAAATCTAAGCTTAAAGTTACTATATTTAATCAAAATCTCTTAATTTTACATATCTCATTAAAAAAAATCCACCAAAAGTAAACTTCTTGCTCGAACCAGGTTCTGTAAAAATATATCTACACTTATTGGTGAAGCCATGAGGCCATTGTTGACTCAAATGTGACATTCACATGCCAAAAATTCAAGGATTTTCAGCTGAACTGCCAGATGTATTCACACAACAAATAGAAGAAAAATATGGAAGTCAATCAAAAATGTGAAAGTAGTAAAATATCTGTAGTATGTAGAGCCACCATTTCTTTTTTTTCCCAAGTATTGGTAACACTTGTGGGCACTTGGAAAGTGATGTGCATGTTGATTCTGTTTGTTTTTTTCATTTTTGTTTAATAAAAAAAAAGATTTCTGGCATTATAAGTGTGTCACACTAAACAGACAATATTTTCGAGTCCCTCTGCTTCTATACATAATTATGTTTCTATAGAAGGGAGTCGGATTTCATGCTATGTACTTGTACAGGTCGCACTCTAAATTTGACATCTCAGTCTTAGTTTTTTAATTCTAATATGTTGTGAGAGTTCATGCTGACCATCACAATGGCTCCTTAAAGGAACCTGAGGTCATTCTCACTGACACGCTGAGAACCAGAAAGGCCTCGGAGTCAGAGGTCACCCGGGTCAGAGACAAGTCTCTGAAGCACTGGCCAGCCTCTTAAGGACAAATCAGCTCGCAGTGACAGAGAGGATGGGAGCACATCGACCAGCCTCACCCTGCTGGATCTGCTCCTCTCCCTCGGAGGCAGAGGCTCAGGGGCGACCGAGGGCCCCATAAACTCATAAACCAATAAAGTGGGGAAACAGCAGTTGATTATTCTACCATTCTGTCCATTTGTCGGTAGGCATCAGTGGCCTCCCTCCTGCCAGGAGGAACAAAGCAGGAGTGTCCTGACCCTGCCAGGAGGATTTATTGTGGTGTGTTCTTCTCCGCGTCCTCCCTGTTTTGTTTGCTCGCTCTCTCCTCCTCACCACAGTTGGGTTCTTGCTGAATGGGACTTAGAGGATGAAGTAGCAACCAGTGGCCTTACCACCAGGGTTGGATTTTATGAAGGGATGACATGTGCATGGAGAAAGACAGATCCTTCCTGTGAACTTCCCTCTCTTTTGGATTCTGTGTGCAATTTTATTTACATAAAGATACACTGTGCATATTAAAGCAGCTGCATCATTAGTTGTTCAGTTATCATGCAACTGCTTGTGAATAAGTTGTGGGTTTTGGTTCTTTGTTTGACAAAAAAAGCTAAAAAATGACACAAAAACAATTCGCATAATCACATGCATCATGAAAAAAAGCAACAAAACTGAATCAAGGAAATGCCTCAAATGAAAGGAAAGCCAGAAAAAGACTGTATAGTATTAGGAGGACATCTTTCTTTCTGACATGCATTGGCATTTGCTACCTAAATCATTCGTGAAGAAGGTAAGATAAAAATAGACAGCTTAAAAAAAAAAACTTGTTCACATTGTAGTTTTAAAGAGACAGCAAACTTACTGTGCTGCACTTCAGTCCCATAAAAATGCCTTTCTGAATGTAGGCTGATGTCCAGTTAAAACACCCGCAACTATTTGACTGCGTTCGTATCGCTGCTTTGAGTTTGAAATTTATGTTTTTCGTCCGAAGCAGGTTGTATATTTCGGGCCAGTTACTGCTCTCTGGTCAAAAAAACTCGCTGGATTAAATCAAGACATGCTTTCAGATTTGAGGGAGTAAAAGGGCCCCCATAGCCCCTAATCTCTCTCCCCTGACCTCCACACCCCCTGGGCCTTGACTCTCACCCCTCTCCCTTTGCTCCCCCTCCCCTCGCACCGCCCCGACTCTCTCCCTCGCAGTGCGAAAGAGGAGCTAGGATCAAAGGCCATAAACCATGGCAGTGATTTCTGGTGATTGATTAGAAGCAGAGGTTGAGAAGCAGCAACTCTCTCCCCTCCGTTCTTCCCACCCTCCGGTACTGTGCACGTATTCTCCCAGGGCTCTCGTAAATAGCTCAGGCTTTAAGTGTGAAAAGAGTTGCCACGATTGGCAGACGGAGCCCAGAAACACATCCGTGCCGAAGCGGCTTGGCCAGTTTTTCTGCCTCTTCTTCTTCTTCTTCCTGGATGGCAGGGGGGTGTCAGTTGATAAGAACCATTTGTTGTCTTGCTTGGATCTGGGGAGGGACAGTGTAATCCCCTCGCCCTGGTCTGTTCGCAGAGCTGGAGGAAAAGAGCAGAGGAGAGGAGGAGGAATTGATTTTCAGAGCGAGGGCATGCGGAGAATTGAACTCAGATGTGTAGCAGAGACAGGGTTTGAAAGAAACATTCTACTTGCGGGGAAACAAATGTCTGTAGCTTACAGCAGAGGGGCCGTGCAATTTGAACTTGAGTAAGTCCTTCTAATGTTAATCAATTGCATAGTTGTCTTTCACCATTCCCTCCCTCCCCCTCGCCTCCTCCTCCTCCCCCATGTCCCACGCACAGCTCAGCCCGGAGGCCTCTTGACAAGCAAGTGGTCCTGTAAAGGCATTTTAATAGGCCGTGGCCATTCAGTGGCAGCGAGATTAATGCACCAACCAAATCTCCCACGTGCACGCTTTTTTTTTTTTTTTTGCACACAAACACACACCTCACCTGGAGCTGTGAGTCTAATGATGTTAGGAGTGTGGGCCTCGCAGCGACAGCTCCAGTCCTGCGGAGATGTGTCTCATGTCAGACTTTGCGCCAGACAGACTCCAATAAGGAGAAGGAAAAAAAAAAAAAAAAAAAAAAGGGGTGGCGGCAGGGTGGGGTGGGTGTTCTTCATCGCAGCTGGAGCAGAGCCAAAACTAAAAGTGCAATTCTCAGAAGGTTTTGTTTTTCCTCTGTGGTATTTACAAAGTGATTGAACGCATTTTTGAGTGTCATGGAGTATCTCATTACGCTCTTAAAAGCTTTTTATCCATCCACATGCTGTAAGATATGTACACACGCGTCGCACACTGCAGATTCTCGCTCATACATGCGTGCAGACACTCTGGTTTTCTCTCACTTTTTTTTTTTTCTCTTCCCCCCCACCACCACCACCACCAAACTGTACACTCACACACAGTGTCGGTGCAGCTGGAGGATGGGCCGGCGTTATTAACTGTTTGGCGACCTCATGACTTCATCTTCGGTGCTGTCAGAGGCGGCCCACATTATGTCTCTGCTCGGCTCAATGGGCTCTTTGTTCTGGCTTGGCTCTGGAGCAGCTCAGCATGGGGCTGCATGAGTCCAACAGTCCCACTGCGGCTCGAAGTTTTAGAGGGGAGGGAGGGAGAAGGATGGATGTAGGGAGGTAGGGGATGGAGGGAGGGAGGGAGGGAATGTGCGGGAAAAGGGATGAGGAGAGATTGAGGAGATTTGGGAAAGACATGGGAACTGGGAGAAGACCTCTGAGAGCGTGGGGTGTGAAGAGGAAGCCGGGAGTGTGTTTAGGAGACGCGAAGAAAAGCCAGAATGAGATGCATGAGGTGGGATGCAGACTGAGAGGAATGCAACAGGCTACAGGTGAATACCAAAGTGAGCATCCAAGTTTTTTTTTTCTTTTTTTTCTTAACTTGAATGAATTTTAAACACCGCTCCCCTTCCATCTCTGTGATTCATTCCTGTAAAAACACCAGATTATGAAGGCAACATGTCAGCTGAGCTGCGGCGGCCGTCCTCGTGCCCAATGTGGGATTAATGGAAAAGTAAAGCGGAGATTAGAGAAGGAGGCGAGGGCGGAGGATTCCACTGGTGGGAGTGACAGGAGAGGTCATACATGAGGGGAGCTTATTACTGAAGGAGGGGGGGGACAGCAACGGGAGGGAAAAAAGTAAGTGAGGAAAATGGACAGCGTGTTGAAGCAGGGGGTACGATGAGGGGAAAATTGAGGGTTGAAAAGGTTAAGACAATGATCTGGTACATTATATGTGGTTGGATAAAGGAATGCGTCCCATGTTTGGAATGTTTATTAAGAAATATCTGCTTTTGATCAGTAAAACTAACACCATGTCCTATTAATTGTCATTCTGCTGGTTTGATTAGAAATCCACATTGTTCGTTTAAACTTTCTTATGAAGTAACTACGTGGGCAAACATGCTTATTCCAGATGTACGTTTGTAAAACTGCATTTTGAAGTAGGGTTGTAGAGGGTTGCACAATATGCGATGTGCACAATAGTCATATTGCAAGAAGCGCAGTGTGAAGTAAGGCAAATTAAAACACGCCACACTCGCACAGTTCTCATTTTCCATGACTAATCTGCAAGAGAAGTCTGTCAGATAGAACATTGTTTACTCCGGTGTAAGCGCTTTTTTTCAACCTTTATTTACAAGACACAGTTTGTTGACATGCAGCCTTCACATGTGCATGGCAAAATTAGAGAGGAACAGAAGAGAAACACACACAAAAAAGAGGGTTTACTTGCAAAAACAAACACAAAAGATGACACTGACCAAAAACAGGTACTCTGTCTTGCAGTTTTTGCTCTCACACGAGGCAGCGCGACTTGTTTGACTTTTTAAATCAGCACCACAAAGTTAAATCTGAATGCCATCAAAAGCAAAAAACCAACTAATCTGGATGCTTTTACCAGTGTTGCACCATATAAGAAATGCCCCAAACATTTTGCAGTCAAAAAAGTCTTCAAAGTAAAAAATTTTCCAAGAAAAAATAAAACAATTCTATGCAGATACACTGCCCTACTATATATATATTTTATATTACATCCAGTCATGTAAGGAAAATTTGTATGGTCAGTTTTTTCCAATATTGTGCAGCCCTAATTTGAACCTTTCTTATATGAATATCCCCCAACATTCTTCAAAAGAAAACCTCAAGGTGCACCATATTAAATGGTTATTTGATTGTTTGTTAATATTAGAACTTTGCTTCTTTCTGTCTGATGTCATAAACTCTCCTGAATATTTTTGTACCCACGACTGTTGGTGGCTACTGCTGGAGGTATCATTGCTCTGTTGTTGAAACTTCGGAAATGGAAAGTGTACCTAGAATCTGGAAGTAAACTGCTTTTAACTGTTAAACAGGCCTTCAAAGTGCAATCTGTAGCTTCAGCTCCTCATTAATTGTGTTAGAAACATCATTTTAAGCTTGTTGATTGGATGTTCTATGCCCTAGTTCTCCTTCGATGTCATGCACCGAACAAAAACTTATTTCTGGAGTCCTGGACCCCTCAAATATCAACTCCCTCTTCATGTAGCAGCTCCGTGACACCAGACTCACGCCGTCTGATCTATCCTCAAACATTTAAGACAAGAGTTCCAGCCGCTTGTCCAGTATATTGTCCAGACCTGCAACTTTCTCCCTGCATTGCGCTTTCCGTCGCATTACAAAGGCATTAATCTAATCACATAGAAAATCTTGTGCCTTTTCATCCCCTCGCTCACCTCCAACCTCCAGCCCCTTCCCAGCAGACAGTGTTTAAGTCTGTTTTGGCCAACATGGCAGATCCTGTAATCTGCAGGGTTTTCTCTGCCCGCTGCAGACGCTGTAATGAAGCGGTCCGCGACTCACCTGTATTTTGAGGTGGAGAGGGGTGAGCTACGCCCTGTTTATTAAGCGGACCGCTGTCACCGGTATCACACGCTGGGTTAAGGTGAGGGTCAGGTGTGGAATTTAGTTGCAAACGCAGCCCAACCAGATGACAGCAGATTGGAAGTTTATAAAGGGTTCTTTATGAGCCAAACCGGCATCTTGTAGGTCCTGATGAAAATCTGTAGAAAACGAACTAACGTGTGATGTTGTTGCAAAGTTAAAAAAGTCGACTCAATCAGCAACTGAAGGTTTTTTGACTCGGGGTGGCTTAATGCGTGCTCAGAACAGCCCCTCATTGTGGGAGCAGAGCGCAGGAGTCAGTTGAGTTGTGTTATTTTTATGGCATTTGGCTTGTAGTTTGGAATTCTGATTGTCATGCTCCCTGGTAAAAAGGCCTTCTGTCCAAATGTGACGGGTTAGAAACTGTAAGCATTACCAGCTGCAGCATCAAAGCTCCAGGCATGCTGTTCATTTAACCCAGATCCGTCACACTCATGTGTAGCCCCCGATTCAACCTGTAATGTAGACATTCAGCAGAATGCATTAGACTGAGACTAATGTAGATTTATAGATGCGAATTAACTCCCAACACCTCTCTACCTGGGAAATGTCAAAGATCGCTGACTACATTTGAATATATTTGGCTCAAGCGCTGTTAAGGAAATTAACACACATTTACATGGTGAAAGTGTGACCTGCTGTTACTCAACAGGGTTTTGGTTCAGTGTTGGTTCAGCTAACAGGTAGTTTTAACCCTCTGAGCCCCAACAATTTGCCTGAAGGTTTGAAAGGCATGTTATCCTTGATGACGCTATCAGAGCTAGAACTTGTAAAAACAGAACGAATCTTCAGATTTTCAACTTTTCCACATTCCTTAAATGAATCATGTGTGATGTAGAGTTTGGTCACGAAAAAGTAACCACATCTAAGCTCAACATCGTCAAACTCACTTCTACATGATTCATTAAAAAAATTCAACAAAAACAAACCTTTTTAAATAACCGGGTTCTATAAAAAAGAAAAAATTCTACAGTCCTCAGTCCAACCGAGAAGCTGTGATTCACCTAACTGAGGCTAACGAGCATGTGATGAAAATTCTGACATTTTTTTAGCTGAATTGCAAATAGAGCTTACACACAGCAGCTGGGAGACATTTTTTTTTTCTTTTACAAATTTCAAATTTATTATTGAAATTTATTTACTTTTTTGCCATTAGATCTTTTCTACACTTAACACAAGATTTTTTTTGTTCTCTCAACTTCTAGTTATGGCTGTGCTGTTTCTATACAGGTGCAGGACTTATATAATACAATGCACTGAAACTTTTGTGAGCCATAGGAAAAAAAACAAACAAACACCCAAAAACTGCTCAGGACTCAGAAGGTCAGTGACCAGTTTCAAGTTCATCCCATCAGTTGTAGGTCAACATACACAGAAAAATAAGAAGCTGAGATGACTGTGGCAAGAGATCACAGACAGCAGGAGGGGAGAGTAGATGAACCACCTTACAAGGTGTTTCCAGAGATACTGAGTTTTGTTCTTCACCGACTGAGACAGAATGAAGAATATCAGCTATTTTCAACGAAAATGACCCGGAAATGTTTTTTCTAGTCGCAGTTTTCACACTTGTGGACTCTCAAACTCAGAAGTTTCGTCTCTGTTTTGCCGAGCAGGTGTGAGCAGCGATCAGCGGCAACAGAGCAGGCAGCGAATTAGACAGACAGATCTGAACATCCACAGGCTTAATCACCATGGAAGAGAGAGGCAGAGAGTCCACTCTGGACTTAGACGTTCACCAGTCATTGATAAAGTGCTTAGCAGCAGGAAAATTAATGAATCCGGCCTGACTGGTGGAAGAGGGGGGGGGGGTTTGGGGGGTTGAAGGGGAGGAGGAGGGGGATGTGCGGGGGGGTAATCCTGTTCCAGCTAAATGGCTGATCCCTCTCATTCCTTAGATATCAAATGTCAAAAGTTAAATTAGCCTGCTAGCCTCAGATACGAGTTAACATGCTTTTAAACGGGGCGTGGGGCGGTGATTCCTGCCTCCCTGGGGACGGCGGGCAGGTGCCTTTGAAGTGTCTAATTATCCAACTCCTAGTTAGTGCTGGAAAACTATCTTAATGGAGGGCCCATGTCTCAATGTGGTGCACTAAAATGCACTTAAACACATGTAGCCCAACGTGTGAGTGTGTAGTTCCAGTTTAAACAAGACCATTCGGATCGTAGCACGGATGTTAAGTTTGACCTATTAAAAGTTACGATTTCATTCTGCAGTATAAGGTGGGAAACATCCACAGTGGCATTTTGGATCATATTTGATGTGCTTGAAATTGCTGTATTATTTTTTCTATTTTATCCAAACTGTTGGCTCTGTGTTTCTTTGCTTTGGCTGGATATCCATTTCTCTTGGCGAGCCGTTCCTAATCTGAGTGCCACAGACTTGGTCCGGATCACTCTGGTGTCAGAAGTGGGATTCCAGTGTTGAGGCCCAGTGGAAAGCTGGCCCACTCCGGTCTGGTGGGCAGCGTGCCCAGATTCACCCTAGAAGAACCACTATCCCACACGGACATGATTCTGCCCCAGTCTGCCCTAGCACACAATCATTTTACATTGTTACAGAGGACATTATAAGTGACTAACAGGTTATGGCTGGTGATAGCGGGCTTGTGACTGTCTGAAGCAATGCTAATACAGTCTATAAGCCAATCAGAGCACTAAATGGCATCTTTTGCTTTGAAGCCTTGATCAAATGCATCTCTTGGCGTTTGATTCCTCAAAGAATGCAGGCCAAGATGCCCTTTGAGTGAAAAACCTTAAAAGCCATAACTATCCGTGGTCAAAAACGCATCAGTGTGCATTTTGGAGTCAGGGCTTTCAGCTCTCTCCCTGCAATGCTCATTGCATCCTCACAATGTGGCCCTGATGAAATGGTAGTGGGGTTTCGGGCTGCTCTATGGTGGGGCTGTGCCCCTAATGGGTGAATAAGGGGTAGCTGGGGGCAGGCGGAGGCTTGGCACGACACAACCCTGCTGTGAGGCTGATTTGAGGTGAGCGCGGGGAAGGAGGAAGGAGCCAAGCAGGCTTTGATTTGCCCCTCCCCAGCCCCGGGGCCTGGAGGCTGGGACTCAGAGATGCTGAGCACTGGGTGCGTCCCAGCAGACCCCCGGCGGCAGAGAGCAGGCTGGGACTGCAGGTTGTGGAGCAGGGGGTTGGGGCTCAGGCTGCCGAGAGCCAAATTGAGATGTGGGAGTCGTCGAATTTGCCTAGATGAATATTGAAGAGGGCATTTGCGGGCGCTGTGTGGGAAATCAGCAGCTGACAATAGACTGCTAACCAGGAGAGGGAACATCCTGACCTCTCCCTGCAATTCGTCCAAACATCCATCACACGCTGATGGTTAAATAATACACCACCGCGGATTCACTCTGCAGAGACAGAATCAAACATGAGTGCAAAGTTAGAGGGAGTGAACTTTATATTTGCTGAAGTTCTCCAGAGCCCTGACGGATATTTTGACTGGAGAATGCAAACTATCCTGCCCACAGATATCACAGTAATGACCTCATTCTGCCTTTTGACATTTAGATTATTTGTCAGGAAGATGCTCGAAAGTCACCCTTTTGAGGCGGATACGGGAGGCTCCATTAGGACTCAGTAACCTTCACATAATGCATAACTGAACTCCGTTGTGGAGAAGGCACCAAGCTTCTTGTGGCACTGAGCCTATCAGCTAAGAAGTTGATCAGAAAAATACCTCACACAATTGCAGTAATCCCCCCGTGCTCCTGTTGTTGAGTTTGAGCGGTCTCTCTCTCGCTCGTATTTCAGCCTGCGCTAATCGTGAATGATTCCCTCTGTCTTTAGCGCCAATGCCAGGGCCGGTGAATCAGGTACATAAGCCTAAGCCGCTTGGAGAGGTGCTCTTATTAAACTCTAGCCAGCTGCTGGAATTTTTCTTCCCCCTCTCATTGTTAATTGGGGAGTCTTGAGTCTTTCCCGGGAGTTGATTTGCAAGAGAAAGAAAAAAGGAGCAAGAGATTATTGCACAGGAGGAGAGGAGCTTTGAAGAAGTGTTTTGTGATTTCACCGTATATCCTCCACTCCTCTCCTCCTTGTTCACTCTCCATGTGCTCCCCAGCCAAAACCTGTTTGTGCCACTGACAACAGTGCTTTGAGAAGTTAGAAGGTGGAATACAGCATATATCTGGCTCAGAGGTACAACAACACCTCCTCTGATTTTTTTTTTTTAGGCTTTTTAGAAAAACGAAGGGGGGGAAGAACTGCAGCGTGCAATGGCCCTTTGTGCACCCCTGCATGTCCCGGCTTTGGAGACTCTGTTTGACTGAGTTCAGGCTGGAAGGCAAATCAGATGCTTGAGAGTCAAGGACAGATTGGCATGCGGAGGAACAACAATCCTTGTTCCTAACCTCTACCTCTAGAAAATGCCTTCAAAAACAACAAGCCAAGGGTTTTGTTTCACTTTCCATCGCTTTGAATTGCCTGGGCACCCTTAACTTTAGCCCCCCTCCCTTGTCCCGGCGCCCAGCTCTCAGAGGTGTTGGCCCCACTCCATATCTCATTATCTCTTTCAAAATTTCATTTTGTCATTGCATCCACGCTCTCTTTTATACCGCCATATTAAAGGCCATGCATAGGGGTTTTCTCCAAAGGTATTTGAAGCAGAATCTTACAATAGAGACCCCAGACAAGCAGAAAAAAAAAGAGAGGGAGAAACCTGGGTTTTAGGATTTAATGAGTGGCTTGCTGGGGGTGAAAGAAGGATAGGAACCAAGTGAGGGAGAGAGCAATAGAGAATGCATTTGTCGAGGGTCAGAGAGAGAGGAGAAAGAGTAGTAAGGGAGGAAGAATGCAGGAATGGAGCACCAGGTACCATTATAGTGGCAGAGAAAGCTCCTGAAATACTAGAGCTGGGGCGTGTGCTCTGATCAGGACGGCAGTGAGCACAATTACCTTCTTTTCAAATCCTTCAGTGACACTGCGGGAGGAAGGAGGACTTTGAAACTTGAAAGGCAGGAGCTCGCTTTCAACCTCAAACGCGAGCAGGAAAGGGCTCTGAAATTTGTTCAGTGCTCCCCATCCACCATTAGCTTGTTTCTTCCTCTCGCCTCCAGGCATTTAAGCGCTTTTTGAAAAGATGTTAAGAAATTCAATCACCATAGAGAGAGAGCGGGATAGTTCTTTTTTCTGTTTTTTTGAGAGGCATGCTTTCCTCTGGTCCACAGAGGACCGGCCTGCTGCTTTTGTGTTGGGCTGAATAGACCTGCAAACTGGTAGAGGACTGGATGCGGCAACCATGGGAAAAGAGGGGGAAATAAAAGAGGAATGAAAAATGAGGGAGGGAAAAAGGGAAAGGGTCTGTTGGGCGGATGGTCAGAGTTGGAGGAGAGTTGAACTTTTCAAAGTTGCATGTGTTTACCTGTGTCTGCTCTGTCTTCATTAGCCCGTTTTTTGACAGATACTCAAAGTGTTATAAGGATACAAGAAAGTTTCCAGCAGCAGGTACGAACAGCAACACAAGAAAAACTTGAAACTCGCTCTCTTCCACTGAGAAGTCAAGGAGTCAATTGACCCTTGTGCTGCAGAGTGTTTGTTTAACCATTTAAGGTCCTATGAATTGAAGTAATGAAGCCCCTTAAGGTGGTATATGGTAGAATGATGAACCCCCCCACACCCCTCTGGGATTTCCAGGGTGACTGGAGGGGGATGGCGGGAGTGTGACAGTGCCGTGATTGAACTATTAGTCGCTTGACCTGCCTTGGAGGAGAGAGACATATCTGAATAGCAGTGGGGGTCACTCGGAAAGAAAAACAAGAAAGATGGGGAGACGGACTGAACAGGACAAATTAAAAAAAGCCAACAAACAGCAGCGTGGAGTATATTTTTCTGTAAAAGTAAGCAGTTCAGACTTGTAGTTTTTCGCAAGTCAAAGCTACCCTTTCTAAGGCCCCAGTGATGAATCTATTTATGAAACATCAAGTATCTGTATGAAAGTAAGAAAATGAGCTCATAAATATGTAGACAGTTTTTTCCTTCCCAGATGTAATGCTAGATTTTCTGGATGTGAAGGAGCTGAGCGTACACAGTGGGAGCCTGTGCTACACACAGCTACATGCTCTACCCTTAGCTGTGCTTGCTCCCTGCATAGTTTACAGTCTTCCTCAATCCATGTCAGGAGATGAACCCAATTCTGAAATCCCTTTATGTTAATATTGCGCTTTGCAAGCGCAGACCTATTAATCCAGCTTTAACCGTATAAGTTGCATTATTCCCTTAATAAGATCACTGGCTGTGCAGTATAGGATTAAATACTTATATCATAACTGACACTGTCATTTCCTGCGGATGAGAGCGACTTGCCTCTCTGGCTGTCAGTTCCGCGTTAAGAATCCTTGAATCCGCTGCCAGTGCTGCGCTCGGGCACGGCTGGCCCGAACGCAGGTAATGGATGTGGGAGAGTGAGGGGAATAAAAGCGGGACCCTCGGGTTGCTCCTCCTGCGCGCTCTCTCTCTTCGCCTTCTCTCAATCTCATTCTCTCTTTCTGTTTCTCTCTCTTAACCTCCTCCTTTCTGATCGCTTCTCTTCTTCTGTGAAGTGGTGCAGCACTATGGCGGCCCTCTTCGCCGCTCAAGGTAGCGCTCTTTAATCTGGCCCTCTCCTCTGTTCCTAATTGGCAGTTGGATGCTGTTGGGTTGCAGTGCGTAGTGGGGGAGCCGCTCACACCGCCAGGCTGCTAATACTACAGAACCTTTGGCGCCGACGCAACGGCATTTTGCCAGTTTCTCAGTGAGCGACATGAATACGAGAAAGAACAGTGGAGTGTAGTGATGACCAGCACACTCAATGGTGAAATCACAATAATAATAATAATAATTGCATATAAACCGGGGCTGAATGTGGAGACCAGGCACAGAAAGCTGGAGTTGAAGAACGTCGCTGTGGGCAGAAAATCAGGGGTTTTACCTGAAAACTACTAAATATTTTTACCCATCTAGATACGATTATTTGTGTTAAAACAAACATTGATTCTCATTTTGAAGTAATGCTTAAACAACGTGGCCAAAATCAAGTGATTATCTGCTTTTTTTAAAAAAAGTAGATTATCTGGAATCAACTCAGCTTAGGTCACTCTTTCCAGAGTGCACCAGGTATGAAATTTCAACCAGTATATGAAAGTAAAAATGTGGTCCAAAGCCATAAATATACACTGCCCACATCAGATGGTCCATATAACATTACCTTAAGTGTACAATGATCTGCAAATCCAAGTAACATGTTACCAATCATTGTACAGAAGTGGTTGCTGTGACAAACAGTGCAGTCAACATAAGTATCCCATTTCTATCTTTCCCTCTACAAAATGAAATCCATCTGGTTGCAGAAAATGAAACACTTTATCATTTATCTTGTTGAAATTTGAAAATGAAACAGAACCTGCTGTGCCACTTTCTGACTCTATATGGTGTCGTGCTACAGAAGAGACTAATACCGGGTCAGAAGGCGAGCTGACCCTCGTGCACGTCGGTTCAGAGGTCAGCGCCGAGGGGTCAGAGGTCGCGTCTTTCTGCTGGAGCTCAGCCCTTGAACTCAACTCCACATTTATCCCCTGTACGCAGCACGCCGAGGAGCTTTTTTCTCCCGAGGCCCCGCTCCTCCTAATTTTCCCCTCAGACAGAGAAAGAGAGAAAGATTTAGTTTGAGAACAGAGAGAGTTGAGGGGTGGGAGTAGGGGGGGGAGAAAAAAAAAAAGAGAATGAAGGAGGGTGGGGTTGATACAGCCCATGCCGCTTGTTAATGGGCAGCTTGGAATGCGGGCAGAAAGCCTGTGTTGCCTCCTCCATGGGAATCCATTTCTGTGTAAAAAGAACAGACAGAGCTGAATTTAAGAACATACGTTTTTGCAGCTTTATGAAATTAAGAAGTCGGGATATTTTCATCCACAGCGCCTGTTTCCTCACACACTTTCTGCCTCTGAGCTGGCACGGCGGAAGGCAGATTTACACCTATAATGCCCAGTATGTTTTAGTTGTGCAAAACTGATCTCCTGCTCCTCCCTCTACCTGCTTCCCTCTACGTGAACAGACTTCCTCACCCAATGCACCTGCTGCTCGCAACTAAAAAATAAAATATCATATTGTTTTAACATCAGGTTTCTGTTTTTTTTTTTTTTCTCTTGGCAGAGGACGAGAGTTCAGGCACGCCTTACCACCGCGAGAGGCGCAATGCCATCAGCTCCCAGGCCCCGACGGCCGGCGGCCCCGACAGGAGCGTGAACGAGGAGCCGTCCACCTCCACGGAGGAGAGGCCTTCGCTGCTCAAGAAGGAGCTGCACGGTTCCCTGCCCCATCTGGCCGACCATGCCCTGCCGTATCGAGGCACGCTGTTCGCGATGGACCCCCGCAATGGCTACTTAGATTCGCACTATCGTAAGTAGGGATCGACTGATATTTTAGACCTGAGTATTGGCCATCAAGAAAGGCCGATAACTGATATTTGAAGTCGATGAACGTTAAATGTAATGTTTTACCAACCTGTCATTCTTAACGAGGCTTCTTCATTAAGAAGGGTGCCTATAATGAAACGTGTAAAATAGAAATAGGAGTGACTCAATTAGGACGCTTTCCTTTGTTTATGTGGGATCAACTGCGATTGATCAGTTTGTCTCCTGTAGTTGCATCGGCTGTGCTGCTTTCCTACTTTCAATTCAATTCAATTCATTTGTATAGCGCAGTTTAACAACATGTCATCTCACAGCACTTAACATAGCAAGATGAAGACCATACGAATTTAAACAGAGAACTCAACAGTCCAAAGTTGCCTTTGGACTCCCTCTGAGCAAGCAGTCGGCACCTTAACCTTGCACTGTTGTGTCACTTTCACTAAGGTCCAAATAGTAAAGCATCATGAATAACTGTTTTCCAGACTCTGTTTCAGGATACTTTGTGGCGGCCTTCTAACTCAGCCGTTAGCATCGCCTTAGCCACTATGAAAGCATGCAGTCTCTGCTTGAGAGACACTTCTGAGACCATATAGTGACTACAGACAGAAAACGGTGGCTGCATCAGTCCTGAAGTAAAGCATTTATTTTAGCAATAATTTGTCAATAAAAAATACAAATACTGATAATCGGAAAAATGCCAACTATCGGCCATGATAATCGCTCAGGCCGACAATCTGTCTATCCCTAATTGTAACTCCACGAGCCACAAACACTTATAAAGTTGAGAAACTAAGCAGCTCAAGGACATATTTGTGCCGCCCCTAAATGCTGAGGTTCAAGTTTGCCTCTTTACTGTAGGTGAGAGGCAGCACTGCCAGATGCTTGATTAAGTCTGACAGATTAGCCCTTCTCTTACGCACACATGCAGACACACACTTGTGAACACATGCACGCACGCTTGTCTTGTTTTGTGCCTGGGAAGTTAGTATGGGGAACGGCCAGCGCGGCTTCTTAATTCCCTCATTAGGGGCCTGTCTGAACACAGTACTCCGCTTTCTCTCATCAGCACACACTTCAAAGCCCCAAAGCAGTGCCGAGTCAAACCTCACCACCCCCTACTCTGCCTCTCTCTCTCTCTCTGGGACTCGGAGACTGTGTGAGAGAAAGACAGAAGGAGAGAGAACGAGAGAGAGAGAGAGACTAACAGAGATGAAGCCCAGGAGATTGAGGTGAAGGAAGAGCTGTGGCTTGAGTGAGATAGGGAAGATAATTTGAAACAAAAGGTCAGATAGACAGTAGTAGTTAGATGGAAGTGGGGCTGTATGTGGAAAGAGGGTACAGGAGATAGATGTTTGGGGAGTAAGAGGCTGATTAGGGGGTTAATTTGGCGGCCACTGTAGCCAGGACTTTGCCTGCAGACAAGGATTTGATGTGATGGCTTGTTTAGTGTGGTTATATTGGCACTCAATTGGGATAGACAGAGTGGGACAGAAGGATTTAATCCAGTGGCAGTAATGAAAAGTCCAGTGGACCCCAACCTTATACTGTAACTCTATTTATTCAGCCACTTCATTAGCCACCTCTCCCTCGTGCTTGGGTGCCTGAGAATCACCAAGGTGCCTCTTTAAGGGAAAGGTTACTTAAAAGCAGGCAACGGTGCCGTGGACAGGACCCTCGAGGGCAGAACATTACTGCCCATTACATCCTGACCTAACTCAGCAACACTGCCACTTCTCATTTTATGTATGTGTGTGGGTATGTGTGAAGGAGCTCTGGTGGTTCCAGACCACTGAAGCCTTTGGGGTGGGAGGAGGAGGAGGAGGAGGCGGAGGCAGAGGAGGAGGAGGAGGAGGGGGAGGAGGAGAGGGTGGGGGTCACTCGTGAGGCTTGGGGTCATGTGGAAAAGTCACAGTCTGAAATGGAGAGTTCAAAAGCAGCAGGAAAAGTCAAAAGGGCCGTAGAGCTTCAAGAGGCTTTTCTTTGTGCGGCGGGAATCAAGAGGCTGGATGACTGCAATCATATGAAGCAGCGTAGAAGGAGAGCAACGTGATGCAAGTGATGCTTGCTGGGAAGCTATAGGCGTGATGCATAGATTTTATTCTCCTTCGACAGTGAAAGTGCCAGACATGTACCACTTTAAGCTTCTTAAGTACAAGGATTTGCCTTTTTTTTCTTTTTGGATATCACTGTGAATTGAATGTCTTCAAGTTTTTTGTTTTTTATTTCTAGAACAAACAACTTGACATGAAATTTGAAACAATGCAATATGCAAATTGCAAAGCCTGCAGTTTAGGACAGACATTAAACAGTGTGTCCGTCCCAAAGTTTAAACTTTATGTCAGTGGTTTTACAAATTCATGCCATCGTCCTTGTGTGAAAGTGTGAAAGTGACCCATTTGATGATATCTGATAGCTTGACTTAAAAAACTTGCATATCAAAAAGCAAAATCTGTCAAAAGAAACTCAATTAGATACTTTTCCTCAATTAATCAGCCCTACCTTTGTCCTTGGAAAATTCTGACTGGCACGACAAAATGATATGCCAACTTAAACATCTGAGCAGGTACAGTGCCTATAAAAAGTTTTCCCCGTGGCTTGCTTTTCAACATTAATTCATTTTTAGTTCACCTTAATCCTACACAACTTGTAGCTGGACTTAAAATTGGCTGTTTACTCAAGATTCTCTTACAATCTAACAGTTTTGCAAAGAAGAAATGAGGTAAAATAGCAGTGTCCAGATGTGCAAAGCTGACCTATCGATTTAAGTTCAATGCTGTAATTATGACCAAAGGTGCATCTTATCTACTAAATACTGACTTCAAGGGGGTGAATATGAGCAAACACTTATTTTATGTTTCAGATTTTTTAATTCCTGGGGAATACTGTGTAGAAATCTGGTTTCACTTTGACATAAAATAGTTTTTTTTTGTAAAATTTCGGCCCAAAAAGCCAAATTATATTGACTGTGGTTCAATATTGAAAAGCAATTAAAGGGGAAAAACTTCCAATGGGGATGAATACTTTTTATAGGCGCTGAATGTAGGAACTACAGTAAAAGACATAATTGATTGCCAGTGCTATAAAGAGAAATAACACCAGTAAAGATGAAAAATAACCAAGTTTTTACCTAGAAACACAAAGTCTATCTTCTGGTGTTTCCCATTGATGTGTCTCAGTCAATTCTCTGATCTTTCCTGCTCTCAGGAAGACTTATGATCCGAGATGAGAGCATTGCTGTGTAAAACACCTCCTCCTGGCCCCAGGTGTTGAGGACATGGGGTGTCCCTAAAGGCGGCGGTCCCATTCTGTCTGATTGAACCCAGTACCAGAGCTCAATCCCCATGAGCTTTGGCGGTCTGAGGGTCAGCAAAACGAAAGGGGTCCCCTTAAACCTCAGATTCGCCCCCCCCCTCCTCCCTCAGCTGCTTTGAACCAGAAGCCTGTAGCATCTGTCGCCACTCCTGCACCACAAGGTGTAAAAAAGCCACTGGCTCCTGTTCTGGTTTCTGGTTCCATACACAATCAAGCACACACTTTTTTTTTACACACACACTGTTACTCCACTAGCGGTAGCCCCTCTCTATGAGGGCTTTGTCACCTCCTAAATTCATCCCAGGTGTGCGTGTGTGTGATGGAGAGGGGGCTCTAAGCCTTTGTGCTGTGCTTGCACAGCGCGCCACGCCATGCAGCAGACAGCCAGGTAAATCCGATTACTCTTAGCGCTGGTGTGTGTCAGTGCTTAATGTGCCTAAATGCGATGGCACCTGCAGCCTCCCCACACCTGGCCACTGGGTCGTTACCGTGGTGGCGAAGCTCTGGGAGGTGTGGGAGTTGAGCAACGAGAAGAGAGCAAAAGGGGGGTTTATCTTCAGGGGTCTGGGTAAATCTCCGCTATTCACCCAGACTCGCCTTCTCCCACTCCTCTTATGTCCTTGGCCTAAGACTGTGTTTACTCTGTTTTTTTTTTTTTACACCCACTTCACGGCAGAAAAGAGGAAGCACCAAGGAAACATTGCTCCTATTGTTAGCATTAGCTAATCGTGGTGATGCCTGAGTCTTAGCCGCTTTTCTTGGGCAAACACTGGATAAGAGTCCATATCCTTCTTACCACGATGCTAATACATGGGGCTTTGCTGTGGGATAAGAAGAAAGGATTGAGATGAGGATTAATGAGGGAGGAGTCTTTTTTTTTTTTAAATCTTAATTGTGTGGAAGTGTGAATGGGATGCACGGCGCTGACATCTGTTTACATTGTGCGCTGATTAGCCGGTCAGTGGTCCTGCAGCAACAGTGAGCCCACTTGCTGGCGAGGCGTCTCCGCTTCCTCCAAGGGAATCCTCTTCTTTAAAGTGTCTCCTCTTCGCTCTTCTTTGCCAGACTAAACACATCCGTGGAGGGACTTAAGGCGCATCCCTTTTCAATGGCTTTCTTGCGAATGTTGAAACTGCACTGAAACACCCGAGAATGTTTAATGAAAGGGAGGCAGCTAGAGGAAAGTAAATTTGGCGAGCTTTAGAGACGACTCTTAAGTATTTTGGCGCCAAAGTGACATAACTTCTGCAACTGTTCTATATCTCTGATAGAGTGGGTCATCGAAGGGGGCAGAACAGACACGCTAAGTGTCTTAAAGCTGCAATTGCTGCCTATCTGTTCAATGGTCTTTTATTTAGCCTAGATCTGGCTTCCAGGGCCTAATCCCCACACCAAAGCCTTGCTGTCCTTGACTGATCTTAGAAACCAACCCAGCTAAGCTAGAGGCCGTGGAGGTATGGATCCTTTGGCCGAAGGATTCCTTCACATGTATCTTGGTAACCCCGCTGTCTGAGCCCGGCCAAAGGTGGCCGCAGTATGGATCATATAGGCCCTGTGTTCTGGAAAAGCTACCAGGAACACTGAGCCGTGGCGTGAAACCTGTCCCAGGGTTTTATGGTGTGGTGGGGGTGGTGGGTGTCCAGTCACAGAGGTTAAACTCTAAACTGCTGCGCTGAGCTGATCTCAGGTCTACTCGGCCGTAGCCGCCAGCCGCTGCCCTGGCGTCATTCTGTCTGCCTCTATATCAAAATGCAGCTGACCACTGAACTGAGTGAGCTAGCTGTCATCAAACCGAACGTGATCCACACAACAATAGCCCTGGACTCTGTACAGTTAATTACAACGCTTGGTCACTCGGTTCATATGGACTGCACAGACCCTTTCCTTTATGTCTTGCAAAAAGAGCAAGAAAAAAAGCAATTACAAAGCGTGTGTATGTATAAAAGGGGGAAAAGTTTTAAACAGAGAGCTGTTGTGAAGCTGCATTCAAAGAACAAGCTCTCTGGTCTCTTGTTGGTTTAAATGTGGCAACTGGCTGGGATACAGGTTCAAACATCCTCCCCCAAAGAACTGGGGAGTACAGAGGAGAGCCTGGGGTGAGAGGACACGTGCCTGTTTCAAGGGTAAGTGTTTGTCTTTGTGATTGTTTCAATATTGGCTTTTTGAGCGTGGTGGCACGGTGTAGTCCCCCAGCGGTGTGCCGGCACAGAGAAGCCTGGGGCACACTGCAGGCAATGGAGAGGGATCCCTTCCATCCACCTCCTTTCATCAAGAAAGAACAACATGGGCCTGTGCTCTGCTGTGGCCCCTTGGTCCAGCGCACCAGGGATAATCAGATGATCCCCTTTTATACAGCTTATTAGAGGCATCTCATGCTGTAAGATAGGCAATATTCTCACATGCATGTGCCCCTTTGTAGTGCTTGATGATTTAAGAGGGTTAAGCAGAGTTTGAAGTGCTTCGAGAATGCACTTTCATACCATCTTAAGGTCATGTGCTGCTCTTACCACAAAGCTGAACTGAATATCTCGGAATAATGGCAGTTCTTATTAACAATGACAGGATTAAATGCGAAGGGGCTAAGAAGAATTAAGAAGAATTTTCAGAGAACTGAAGATGCTCAAAGAAGAATACTCAGCATTTCTTAGTATCATTGCAGCAACATCTGTCAGCATGTGTAAAGTCTTTTCAAACGTCATTGGTTAATCAGTCCAGTCACAGAGGCATGTAGAAACAAAAGCACTTTGTTGATGGGAAGGCTTAACAGGAAGATTTGTTGTATCTTGTCCATCCAAAAGGAGAATAACTGCAGCAAGCCCCACTGGCTACAATATCATTAAGCACTATGCTATAAAAACAAGAAGACTAAATGCTCACGGGGGCTTCTCCTCAGCTATCTGGTTAAAGTCACAATATCTTCAGCTTTTTCTCTCTTCCTTAAGTTACCCTGTAGTCTCCAGTAGGATAATCACCTCTGTGCGCTGCGGGAGAATCAAGAGTTTTCTTGCCTTTCTACGTGTTTGTTTCCCGTATATCCAAATCTCATCGCTCCTTTTCTCTATTTGCATTCCTCTCACATAGTGGCAAAGATAAGCACCCTTATCCCGTCAGCCAACAACCCGTATCTTGCTCTTGTCTCTGGAGGGTCACAAGTATATATTGTTCTACACGAAGAAGAGGCTGATGAACACAGTATAATTAAAATGTTTCGAGCAGCCTGCTGAAATGTAAGATACCGCTGGAGAAAAGAGCAAGAGGAAGGGAGTGGAGGCTGAGTGCGAGGGTCTAAGTGAGACAGAGGGGTAAGAAGAAGAAGAAGAGAGAGGAGCGGGAGAGAGTGGAGAGGAAGGAGGAGGGGGTGTAACAAAGCAGAAAATGAAGAGAGACATAAAAGAATGGGAGCTCAAGGAGGTCAGGCCCATCACAGGCTTTAGTGTTGCCTTCAAAGATGCCTGGGACAGGTGGCAGCTCCAGACAATCTCGCACCACAGAGCAGCATCCTCTCAGGAGGAGATAAGGGATTCCTCCATCCAGGCACCCTCCTCCCACCTCTCCTGCACTCACACCTCCCTCATGCCCACCCCTCCTTCCCTCCTTCTCCTTCCTCCCATCCTGAGGTTCTCCCAGACGGGCTGCTTTGATGTGGCTCAGTGTGAGCGGGCAGCTGTAGGCCACGGGGCTGCAGCAGCGCTGCTGGGCCACTGGGCCGACGGACCGTTGGGATCCGACTCGAGCGCGGCTCAATCAGCGGGGCTCTCCGGTGCCCGGCACTTTCAGGTCTCATTAAAGCGCTCCGGCAGGGTTAATCCTCTTTAAGGTTTACATGGGCCCCAGTTTGTCTCTCTGCCCAGGCTGAGGGAACCCCTGGGCGCCACCTGCGTGACAAAGACTCAAATCACTGTGACACAAGTTCCCTCCATCTATACTGCTCCACTCCCCTTGTATGTTCTCCTCACTCTTCCCTCTTTCTCCATGGCTCTCACTTGCCTTCCCTGGTGCATTCTGCCTCTTCTTTCCTCCCCTTCCCTTGATAGTACCTAGGCCTGGTTGTAAGTCTTTTAGGATTATTTGGGTGGAATCTGTTGACAGGGGTGCAGTAAATGGATTACAACTTTGTCCTTGTTTTGGGATGCTGTGAGGAGGGAAAGGGGAGAGATCAGGAGGATGCGCTTTGAATAATGAGAGAGGCAAAGAAAAAGAGATAGACCGAGAGCGGGATTAACTGAAAGAATTAGGAAGACGATGCAAGACTGAGAGAGAGGGTGAAAGAGAGGGTAAGGTGACAGCAATGCAAATAGCACAGAGAGTGAAAAAGAAAGAGAACCAGAGAGTTCCAGATGTTGTTGTACTCATAAGACCTAATTGGTCCAGAGGCGTCAAACCCTGTCTGGCCCTGCAGAGCCCAGCAGCCATTTGTCTGATTGCTGTGACACTGGGCTTTGTCTTCACTCTGTGACACACAGTTTCCTTCGTTAGCCCAAATAATGGCCACATACCTCCAGAGGCCTGAACAGGCTGTCCAGCGTCTGCAAGTGTTCAGTGGAAAATACAGGAATAGACTTACAACACAAGGGGAAATACCATTTGATTGTAAAACACATTAAGGGACAGCACCGGTGGGTTTAAATGTTTGAGTTTCTAAACTTAAAATCATGTATGCATGACTGTTTTCCAAAGATTGCAATATACTTTTTTAGATTTATTTTCCGTCTCCCAGGCAGCCAATGGTTTCCATTTTAATACAGAATGAAAATCAGCTTGCAGAGACTTATAACTTGCTTAAGAGAAATGACTCAGTCCATTACTTTGCCAATTATGAACTTCAGTACTTAAGATTGAGATTCCAGAGGTAGTTTTCAAACTGCGACCCAGTCCAGGCAGTAAAACGATCCTGATACGTACCAGCGACTGACACTTCATCAACATTAATGAGAAAAATGTTTGATAGAAAGTCTGATAGTTAAATTCATTGGGTGCAAACCGCCATAAAAACACAAGATTCAGTTGCATGAACAAACCTCTCTCACCCACAACAGCCAAATATATCATAATAGCCTCCCTTGATAATTGAACCCTTTCGAAATCCGTCACTCTTCCTGTTGGCGTCTGTGCAGGTCTTCCGAGGCAGGCTAGTCTGCAGCAGTCTGGGCCTCTTGTCGCCTCCGTCCATGCCTGCAGACCTTCCCTGGTGGAGGCTGTGTCTGGAGGTGGGGGACTGGTGGTTTCCATTGCAAGACGGGCTTTGAGGTTTATAAATCCCCACAACCCTGTGTCACCACCTCCATGTAAGCAATTTACTCCCTGCGGCCTGCTCCAAGGGCTGACGGACTTAATGCGTAGGGTCCCTGTCTGGTGATACCCGGTCCAGGCCAGCCACTCTGAACCTTAACCCCAGCGCGGTGAGGCAACTTCACCCTTGTTGCCCTCCATGCGCCGCCGGGTTTTACTTGCTTTTTTTATATATTGTGCATCAAAGGGAGCTCATTCCTTTTCTTTTATTTATTATTTGATTAATGAAATTTATCAGCTAAACCCCTCTGACCTGCTGCTGTCTTTGTAATGGATGAGAGACATGCCGTCCCTTTCGCGCCCATGAATTTTAGCTTTTAGTAGCGTCTTGCTTTTCTGCCGTTTAGGTCTTCAAAGTCAGACTGCCCTTGAACGCACCACAGAGGAGAATTTTTAAACTACCCCCTTCTTTCAGCCACATTACCAAGCGATAATACATAATTTTGACCAAAAAAAAAAACAACTAAAGGTGACAAAATACCCACTGTGATGGATTACCGCTTTTAATCAAGATTAAGAAGCCCCTGCAAGTTGACATTCATAGCACATGGAAATAAACTGAGAACAGCGCCTACCTGGAAATGTAATTTGGTAAACAAAATTACATTAAAATAGCCGGCTGTGGTCAGTGACCTCCCTGCATGATTCAAAATTGAGAAGCTGTCCTCTTTCCCCGAGCAGTGTCCGGTCTGTGTGCTGTTAGAATGCAGGTGTATTAGCCTCACAGTCACTATCACGCAGCCACATGCGGTTTTAGTTTCACCTGCATAGAGGCCGAAGGAGGGTCAGTCTGTCATAGCGGCCTGATGCAGCTGTGGCAATCACAAACACAGCCGCCGATATGACCCGCACTCATATGTTGCGCTGAATCCAAATCATTTAAAGTAAAAACAGATACTGTGGAGAGAAAAAAAAAGTGTTTTTGTTTTTTCAGCAAACCTCAATTTCTAAATAAAGATCTCAGAAAAAAGAGCAAGCCCTTAAGTGTCTTTGTATTTAAGTAGAATAAATCACACAGGGCTAGTCGGAACAAAACAAATGTAGCAAAGTCCTGGTGAGTTAACCCGAGGTTTAAATCAACTCCCTCCTCTACTGAGAGTTATCATTGTTTGGAGTGAAGGAGATAGACAGATGTGAGAGATAAAGAGCGAGGGAGGTGGGGAAGAGGAGTGTTTCGGCGGTGTTTCAGCTACTAAACCGCTGCGTCTTTCCCCAGCTGGGTGGGTGGAGAGGAGGCTTTGAGGGGGGGTGCAGGGCAGAACGGGTGCAGTAGTGAGGGGAGAAGGGCCAACGCATAGCTCTTTGTTCTGCTCCCCAGCTCATCCCAATCTGGAGAAATTCGGCAAATGCAGGAGATAGATTGGCGCTCCGTAGAGGCTTGGTGGAATAACCTTCACTCCCTGATCCATACTGGGATACAAGGGGAAGAGAAGAAAAACGGGGTATAACTGGGGTTGCATGGTGCTGGGGGGCCCCTGGAAGAGCCGTGTGCGTGCTTAGCTTCACTTTCCAGCAAGAAAAAAGGGTCCTTGCACCACAATTTGTTAGGATCGACTCCGAAAATGTCTTGCAGATGCTGGAGTTCCATTAAGATACTTGTTTGACTTATAGCTGAATGTCCTGCATATTTTGCAGAGAAAACTGCAAAACTGTTAGGAAAAGTAGATATTTTAGATAAAGTTTGGCAGGGAATTGTTGCATATCCTGCAGATGATGTAAGAGCAAAAAAAAAAAAGAAACAAAAAAAACCCCAAAACCCTTGGAGGAAAGAAAAATTATCCTGTACTTAACTCTGTAAATATTGGCACAAAGCGATAACCTGCTTGAACATTAAGTCCCAGAGCAAATATGCATAGACTTGTAGCACCACGAAGAGAAAGAATGGGCACCGACTGACTTGTTCAGTCTAGACAAACAAATTAGTTCTGACAGCGATGGAATGTATACTCGAACAGAAAGCCTGTTATCGTGCAGACGTTTCTCTTTCTACCACTCACTTTCTCCGCTCGGCTCTGTTTTTCTTTTCCACCATGTTAATTGCTTTTACCCGCAGAAAGGCTGCTTGTGTTTAAGGGTGTGAGAGCAACCGAGCAAGAGGGAGAGAGACAGAGGAGGCAAAAACAGCAGAGAACACAGCGGAAAAGCGAAAAAAAAAAATCTATTGATTTACAGAGGAAGGGCAGTGTGTGATCTGCCAGCCTTGCGTAAAAGATGAATGGCAGAGAGACTGGCAAGCCAACGCTTAACATTCTTCTGTTATTTAACCTCTCTGCTTGCTTTCTTCTCCCTCCTTCTCACTATTGCTCTTTGCTGAATAAAGGCTTGTTTTTTTTTTTTTCTTCATCTTTTCTGTTTTCCAGTGCCCAAGCATTGCATACAGTAGAGAGAGCTCTGCACAGCAAGAACATTAGGCTAATTTATACAGCGGTAATTAGGCCATTAGACCTGAAACAATCTGGGACCCGTAATTAAGCAAAGCGCTCCAAAAGTCAACAGCAACTCCCATTGAGCTTAGCTAAACAGTCTCCGAAAGTGTTATTTACATGTCCAAACAGCTTGAGGTCTCAGTGTAAGCAAACATGATGAGAGGCGGGGTGCGAAGGGATTGATCAGAGGGGGAATTTGCCACCACAAGAGAGGCAGCTCCTAAACTACTGCGGCTGATAGTGTGTCGACGGTTTCCGCATCTCCATCTCGCGCCAGCTCTGATAGTGACGAGAGGCTCAGTGTCACATTTCTGCTGGAAAGTGGGATCAAAAGTGTCAAGCACACCGAGTCGTATTGTTCACTCTCACAATAAATACTCGCAGTCATGCTTGTCTGCGGATTTGTCATGTGTAGGAAAAATTTCCTCCGATGCTCTAAAATTTTGTGCACGGCAAGGGTTATTTTGAGGATTGTAATTTGCTTTTTTTTCTGCTTCATGATGGTTTCTTAGGATTTATGGATTTTGGATTTGGTGCAAAGTAGTGATTCTAGTAGAGAACTCTTGGGCTTTTATACTGACAACAAAAGCTTAAGTTAATTGTTGATCTTTTTAAAGATAACCCCTTTAAGCTTATTTTAAATTTGAACATATCCAGTGTCACACGATAAATCCCAGGAGTTGCAATGTGATTACCAGAATTCTACAGTTCTGCAGAGAAGTCTAACAGCTATTAAGTCTATGGCTGTCGTCTGCGGGTCGAACTGTCGATTGGTTTGTCGGCATGTTCTCATCCGACCAGGTTCCTATTGGTCAGAAATTGGCGAGCGTTACTTTCACAAGAAGAAAAATGCTACACCATTAGCCTTCCGAGATGAATGTATAATTTTTGCAGGTGAGGATTAACTGTGAAAAATGTGGTGTCTTGAATACACCCCACATTTTCACTACTCTAAACTTATGTGACCTCTCGGACACTGCTAAGTCTGACTCATTAACATTTACGTATACTTGGATCTAGGGCTGGACCCGGATAGCTGTCTATTCATTGGCTGTGCTGGAATCGGTATAACAATTTTGCTCTCCGAATACCCCCCCCAGCTATTTGGACCAGCCCTTAACCAATCAAGGAAGTCCTTGATGTGGCTGCGGATCCACAGCTAAAGCGTAACATTGCCTGTAATGTGGGCTAACTTGTCTTCTTTACGATCGTCCGTGAACTTCCATGTTTGATTCTTGAGGCTTTGAGTGTAAACATATCAATGTTGCCATTTTTCAGTATGTCAGGTTTAATAATCATTTATTGGATAAAAAACGATAGATTGATTCAGCAATTTTTTCAATTATCGTTTAAAAGAAAAATCAAAGTTCCAGTAAAATATGTTAATTTTACAACATGCTGCTTTTGTTCTGATGCAACTTTTTCTATCTGTAGTCTTTAGCGGTGATACGGCCACAGCACTATCTGTAATAACCGATAAACACTGAAGGGTAAATGCTGAAAAAGTACTAGTATTACACATATAAAAAAGCAGGAGTTTGTGTTGCTCTAAATTTTCGTACCAGTATTTTAATTTTACTGCAAATTTACATGGGTGCCAAATATCGGTCGCCTTGATTACCAATCATCGGCATCGATATCGGCCTTGGCAAAACTACATCAGGTGACAAATAGGTACAGTTTTAGTCAGGCAAACTGTTGTTTGTTTGACTACAGCCCTAATCAAGTCTTATTGGGTTTATTCACCTCCTCAGGCTTCAGAAGTTGCTCAAACACTCAATCTCTTCATTTTAAGGAGTTTGCAATGTGAAAAGGTTGAAAATCTCTGCTCTAAATGTCTCAAGGTGACATCATCAGGAGTAACTAAAAAACCACCAGTAAAGCAGTGTGCCGAAATGCGGCTCGTTTGCATAGTGAAGTCATGTACGCGTGTTTGTATCCACCTCCAGAACAACAAGAGCTGCACATACATGCGCTTTCAAGCATGCAAACAAAGTCTCGAGCATCTTTCACACTCGAAAGTGTTGCTGAGTTGTGGCGTAACTGCAGGCCTCGCTGCAGACGAGCGTGCCTGAACAGTGAGATCATGAGCGGGGAGAGAGGTGGCATAATGAAATCTGGCAGTCACAGCCCCGGCACAGGCTTCATATGTTCCACATTAGCAATTCACAAACCTCTGGAGCAGGCCCCAGCAGCCCTTTTCTCACTCCGCCTTAGTCGCTTATGACAATCTGTCACTGGCTCTTTGTGCTCTCGCAGCGGAGCGTCGATGAGAAGTGCGGTGTTTATGGAGGAGTGTTTCGTCCTCGGCTGCAGGTGACACTCCTTCAGAGCAGAGTCAGTGAACCCTCACCAGAGGAGAGCCGGTTTATCCGTCAAGACAATAAACTCACAATGCTGAGTTGACAAGAAAAAAGAAAGATGAGAAATTGTTTGGCGTTATCAAAACCCCCAAATCAGAAGTGCGAGTGACAGTTTAAATTCTCTGCAAGTATCACATCAAATACATTCCGAAGCACAGTGAAGATCCTCAGTGGCAAAACTTCCATTATGAGATGAAATTAGCCAATGAGGATATTGCAAATGATGTGCTTTAGGCTTTATCTCCCCTTGTCCTCCTCCTTCTTTTTGAAATGATTCAAGTGTCCAATAAAGGACAAGGCAATTACCATCCTCTCTTTAATGAAGGGGAAGCTGGCTTTTGGTCCTGAGCACGGTGAGTTTGTGTTGAATTAGAATTAATGAGCCTGGTCAAAGTTTGCTTCTAATTGCCCTTTCATGAAGACCCATTTGTAATCATGTCTTAATGACTTCCATCCCTTCTCTTTAAAAGACTGAAAAAGAAAAAGGGGAAAAAAAAAACAACAACCAAAAAAATGAATACTGCTGCTCTGAGAAGTTGCACTGAGGTCATTAAAATGTTCTGAAGAGCCGATGAATCGGTTGAAAACTATGGAAAATGTTAGCCTCTCTATATTTCAAAAGATGCAAAAATAAAAAGAAAAAAAAGTCTTCAAGATTCCTGACTTTATGCATTTGATTGGCTCAGATGATTTATTTAATCCGGCTAACGTTGCCAGCAGTGGTTTACCATATGCAACAGGGACAAAACGGTTGTGATTACACTTTCTTGAGGAATGCTTGGTGGTTGTGTGGCCGCAACGGGAAGGTAAAAACTGTGACGTGTGTTTTTTGGCTTCCTGTGTGCCTTCCAGCTGTATTCTGTATTAGAGAATACCCCCGAATATCCAGAAGAGCAGGGGCAATTTAGTCCCGGAGTAAACAGTACGGAGTCCCTACAGGAAACACTGGAGATGGATTGCAGGATGGAGCCTTTCTCCCTCTTTCCTTTTGCTCTCTGTTCTTTGTGACTGTATACATTCCCTCTAGTGACACGGGGGCTGTTTGCCTTGCTAATGGAGAGCTGCGCTGGTGTAAAAGAGGTGGCAGGCTCTATTTAGATAGGGCCATGGTAAAGTAAACTTCTGAGTTGGATTTAAATAAACCTCAGCGGAACGGTTTGCCATGCGGCAAAGTCATGGGCGAGAGGAGGGAGGGGAAAGAGTGATGAAGGAGTAAGAAAAAAGGGTCCAGTCGAGGCACAGGGCTCTGCTGAGTGAGTAGCTCCAGAGACATAAACAAAAGGGGAGATCTGGGTAATTCAATGAGGAGTGGCGGATGTGGGAATGAAGGTGTATGTTGCAGGGGTGAAGGGGTGGAGTCTTTAAAGTGATTTCACAGCTTGTAATCTCTATAGTTATCCCCCACTGCCCGACATGACAGAGGCGAGTATAAAGTTCCTGCTACGTGGGCAGGGATGAGTAAGACTGGAGAACATGAAGCTTTTACTCCCATCGAGCTGCTGCGCGGCGCACAGACCCTGCTAAACCTGAAGGTTCATTTCCGAGTCTGACAGCCGAGGGCCGACAGCCCGGGAGTTGGAGCTGCGGAGAGTAAACAAAGCAGCTTCAGCCCTTGTCTACCAGAAACCCATCCCCTCCTTCCCAGCATCCCCTCATCCCTCCCTCCCCCAGCAGCTCTGGAATCGGCCGAGGTGAGCCGAGCCAAAACTGAGTCATCAAGAGAGAACTATCAAACAGACAGAGACGAAGTGGTCAGATACTTGCCAGAGCTGGATGGAGAAGGCTTTTACCACTTATCTCTGCTATTGTGAAAACTTGCACGGCTTCAAGAAGTTTGCCTAAGTTTTTAAGCAAATCTTTGTGTTGCTCTGAGTGCTATCTCAGAGAAACGATGATAATCAGCAATGGAGTTGGAGACAATAATTTGAAGTTGTGATCTGGATTAAAGTGCTGTTTGAGTATCAGTCCTTGACATTTTCTACCTGAGTTTCACCTTAAAAGACCTCAAAAGACATGCAGTTGTCTGGTGCCGAAAACAGTAGCGGTTGATGTCTTGGTGTGTCGTGTGTTTAAGCTGAAAAAGGTACTCCGGCAATTTATCATGTCAGATGAACACTCATGGGAACTCCTACAGCTGATTTATTTTGTCTGTCATTCTAGAAAGAGCTTCCAAAAATACTCCAAGATCAGGGGACCTTCAGAGGCGAGGTTCAAATGCAGGATTCTATTAGAAAAAGATCATAGAAAGTATAGGATCCTGGTGCATCCAACACAAAATATGAGGATAATTCTGTTTTTGACTTGCCCCTTCATTTTTTATGAATCTTTATGGGAGTCCTTCATTAAAATTCTAATGCAACAGGATTACAACAACACCAAAACGGATCACCTCTTAATTCTAGCAGTTTTGGCCCAAGCTGGCAATTATCATCCCCGTGAATGAATGAGCAATGAGGTAAGTGGACCTGAGATGTGCCCAGGGATCAACACCTGCTGCGCCGCTCTGCCATGCAGCTGCATTTGTCATGGCCCAACACTTGTAGAGCTGTTGGGCACCCCACCGTTTGGCCATCTGCCCTCTTGGCTCACGCTTCTAAATGTTTACAAGCAAAAAAAAAAAAAAAGAGAGAGAAAAAACTCATAGCTAGCAGCCTCGCAGACTTGCTGCGTGAAGTTATGCAGATGTTGACACATGCTTTGCCTCGGGGAGGTGATACGCAACTTGGCAACGGGCTCGCTAACAGGCAATAAAGTGACACGTGTTGGAGTTGAGAGACGTGTTCATACTCAATGAATGAAGTGAGCGAAGATGTGATTCATTTGTGTGTAAAGAGTCGTGAGCTGTTTGTCTTTCTGTGCAAGTTTTAACCCATTTTAAGTTTTCACAGCTCCAGTAGGCAGCATCTGTGAAAAATTCCCACTCTTGGTTCTGCTTGTTGCGACTCGTCCCACGTTGGATGCACAGTTGCAACACACACACACACACACACAGACACAGACACACACACACACACATACAGACACAGTTCCGGCTTTACTTCTTAAGTTTGTGCCACAGAGTGCAGTTAAGGTTAGAAGATGAGTGCATACATATTCAGGTCTGGTGGCAGCACAACAGTTTCAGTTTCGGGGGTAAAAATAGAGAAAGGCTTGGAAGCTTGTATTATGCAAATGTTTTAATGTTTTATCTGGAGGGCGGGAGGGGGGGGAAAGAAAAAGAAGCCTCGGGATTCTCTGTGACAAAACACTGAAATGGAAAAGGATGTTTTTGTACGTCTCATTGGTTGTACTTAAATGTTATTCTTTGTACAAAACCATATTATGCTTGGCACGGTGAGAAATGTGCCGTTTGGCTGCTTCTCTTACGGTTATTTATCGCTGTTTATTTTGAGTTCTATCAGCCTCCAGACATTTACAAAGACTTCCTCGTTGAAACAGTTTGGAGTCAGCGCAGCTTTCAGCTCGGCGCGTTTAATGAGGTCTCATTTGGGTGGGTCCGCTGAAAGATAGCCATCAACCCCATTGCCTTTCATTACGGCTGCTATTTAGATTAGCTGAGGAGGGAGTGAATTCACATGACAATATGTTTTTAGAAGAACCACGGGTCTTGCAAAGTGTAAAGAATAACGTTTCCTCTCTTTTCTCGCCCATACAGCTGCTCCACAGTTCTTCCCGACCTTCCACCCTCCGGTGCCCATCGACGACAGACATACCCAGGGACGTTACATCTACGAGCCTTCCCCCGTGCCCCCTCTCCATGTGTAAGTCTCATGCACACGCCGAAATCTTACTGAGAACACGTTCGATTCAGCTGCATCATGTACGTCACCGAGCGAGCCTCCCCGCTATTAACGCCGATACAAATCGAGTTCCGAAAACTTCCTTCCGGCCCGTGGGCGTGGAGCGTCCTCCTCATGGGTGCCGGGGCGCCTCTCTTTGCCTTTCAGGATCAAAGGCCACGGCCCTGTACGTGCGCAACATGATCCGCATGTCAGAGACACGCAAATGAACATGTGTCAGAGACATGGAAATGAGAGCAGGGCGAGGGAAGCCTGGGAGCGCGCAATTCTCATAAGAGCAGTGATCAAGCCCTGTCAAGAGAAGGAAGCAGTGCCTCTGCTGACATCCAGCCGTCTCTGACAGACACAGATGGGCTCCTGACATACCAACTGTACACCGCCTCAGACTATCATATACATGTACATTCTATCAAACGTTAAGTAAGGTAAAAACATGGCGTCATGTCTCGTAAGATGGAGTTATTATAAGTAGGCTCATTACGTAGTTCCCTGGAGTGCCTCCGACGGCGCTGCCCAGGTCAGCAGAGAACTTCAAAGCGCTCACTTGCATGTACAAATTATTTCTCCTCGTTTTTAGTCGCCCTCCTTCTCTCTCTTTATCTTTTTTTTTTTTTTTTGCATCCAAACACTGCAAGGAGATGCTTCATCGTCCTTGCGGCTCTTGTTTCCTAACCGCAGACACGAAGGAAGCGATCACGGCGCGACGAGGACAAATTGGATGGGGCAGCTACTTGGGCCGCATTATGTTTGATATTCTTCATCATTATCAACTCCCCCCTTTCTCCTCCTCAGGAGTCATATCTCTCCCTTGCTGATGTGCCACTAAGCGTAATGAATTTTTTATGTCCCCTCCACCTCCGGCCCACCCCACCTCTCAACCCCCTCGTCTCCTTGCTCAGGGGGAGCTGCAGCGGCAGAGGAAGAAAGTGGGGGATAGAGAGAGAGAGAGAGAGAGGCGAGGAAATAAAAAAGGGAGGTGATTGATGCCCCGTGTCACTGCAAACAAAATGGCAAATATAATTTAGCATTTAGCTTATGCGGAGATAATGGGGCGAACACGCGCAGGCAACACAGGCTCAAACAAACAGCCGGGCTTGTTATCCGTCAGGAGCGCTTTGGTGCGATGTGGAGCGCAGGTTATAGGAGGGAGGTGGGAGAAAAATGAGGAAGGAGGAGGTGGTGGGGGGACAACACGGAACAGAGCCGGGGAATTGAATTAAGGGGAGAAGTTACGCAGCGCCGGTGTCTTCAGTCACTCTGTCCGGACAGGAGTTATCTGTGCGCTTGGTTTGCTGTCAGCGGAGACACGGCCGCGCTCTGCCACGCTACTTAAGGCCTATTTATCCAAACCATTAAGCATAGAGCTGTTTAATATGACACACTATGTTGAGGGAAACTATTTGTCATGATTATAAGACAGCTGTTGAGTGGCCGGCCTTATTTAAATCAAAACCGTGAACTCGCTGTCGTGCGCCTTATCTGCGAGCTTACGTGGGTTTCATGCAGAAATGATCCCCGCAACTACTCTGCACAGCGATATTGCCTCGCCGCTTGATTAAAAAAGCGGCTACGAATTCCTCAGCGAGAAGAATCACTCACCGTATTACAGCTGGGCCCAACCACCTGATGGCAAATTGGAGTTAATTGCACTCCCAGGTTTGTGCAAGTTTTTGCTGCGGCCAAACTTTACGAGCGTGAAACTGCAGCCAAAAAAAAATAATATCTGCCAGGGTTTAAACGATGCTTTCTCCTCCTCCTCGGTAATGCTGCTTGTAGCCGGCCCCAGCAAATAGAGGCGGCCGACGTATAGCTGTCGCTTCGGGGAAATGGAGGACAGGAGGCGGCTTATGGAGAAATATTGAATTGTTTTAAGACAAGTTCTCCTCGGTGCGCAGAATTAATCGTTATTAGCCCTCTCAAAGATATGCCTAAGTACACAGGGACTATTATTGCAGTACTTCCCCATGCAACCTCTCATTACGGCCTGTAATTACAGTTGGGTTGGCCCTGCGGCAGTTCCATCAATCCAGCCAGCTTCCCCCCGCCACGCACGCACACAAGCCCAGCCACCAGCGGGCATCCGTGGCCGGAGAAAAACACCGGCGAACGCCCAGCAGCTTGTTTCCTCCGCCGCCACAATGACACATCCACCATCCGAACGTGGCAAATGAACAGGATCATATCCTATTACTGTGAAGGGCCTAATTGAAACATGTTTATTTATGGCCCTCGTTTTCAGCCGAGGAGCGGGCGTTAGCAGCGCGGCTAACGGGCTCCAGCGATATGAGGCGGTGGAATTAAATTAAAAGCTCATAAAATGAAATATGCTCTGTATTAGCTGTTTGACACTTAATTTGCCTTCAAATGAGCAGAGGAAATCACAAATTAACTGTCCTTTGTTTTTTTCCCTCTTTACCTCACCTCCCCTATTAGGCAAGGGAGAGTGCAATTACAGACAGAGGCTAATCGTTTAGTTTATGAATTCTTGTGGGGAAGGTACCAATGTGCCATTCAATATTAAAGCCTCGGGGTCAGGGGAGGGGGTGGGGGTCCCTCCGACTGGCTGCTTGCTTTGCCGGGAAACTTATATATTCTCATGAAGGAGCAGCACCTGACAGGAGTTTCTCTCTGAGCTGAAACTAATCCCAACAACAAGCTTTTTCTGCGTGTTCTTACTGAACCAAAACCTCGCTGACCCAGAACCAGGAAGAGTTTTTTTCTGCCTTGAAGTCTGTCCTTTTCCCAGGTCTAGAAACGTTTTACCTCCAGCCTCGCCGAAGACAGAAAAGAGCCTCTCCTGCTCCAGGAGAAGATGCTTCCTGCTTAAATAAACACATTGACTAGTGAAGAGCGGGCTCTCCATGGGAGCTCTGGTCCCCTCTGCCACCACCATTGTGCGGGACTGGCTTAATGGGAGTTTTCGGGGGAGGGGGGGGGAGGCCGGGGCCAAGAGAAGAGACCGCTCCTTTCATTCCGGCTTTATTGCCTGACCACGGTACACAGCAAAACAAAACAGCCCTCTCATGCGGCTCGACGCCGGCTCTCAGTCACCCGGAGACCGCTCAGAACAAACAGAGGTATTCGTCACAAGTCAATTATCAGCATCAGAGTTTACTCTGGAGTCCCGGGCCCTCGTGCTGTGAATGGGGCCACTAAAAAAAAACAAAACATTCTTACGGGATAAGCAATTGACTCACAACCCTTTGCACACAGTGTGAATTTTAAAAAAAAGAATTAAGTCAAACTGACAGAGTCAATTTGAGAGTCTATAAAGTTGTAAAACAAAAAGAGTGTTCTGAGCTCTGACTTTATTTCATTTTAATTATGGATGTATGAGGAAATCTCTGCAGACAGTCTGAGGTTTTTCTTGCAATATCGCATTTGTTGAAGGATTGCAGTTTGACAAGAAATGCCTAAAACTACTTTGCTAGAAGGTGAAGTAAAAATTTAAATACTTTCCTTTTTTTCTGTTCCGACAAAAATATCAGTCACTATCATAACCACATTAAGGATTTTAAAAAAAGGCAACAATCTGAAGCTCAGGAGGGCAAAAAGAAAGGGTCACATTTTGAAGAAAAGAAAACTTGTCAGTGTGACTCATGAATAAAGTCATGGGTTTTATTTTCTGTCAGTGAGGAGGCTCGGTGCAGGTGGGGGCTCTCAGGGTGCGTTTCCGTGTTTCCAGCCTGTGTGGTTATTTCATTCAGCACCGTGTTTGTTCAGCTGCAGGCCTGGACCGACTGGAAGGTATTCTGAAGGTACCAGGGGAGAGCTGCGGCTCGACTCTGTCATCGCAGCGCAACCTCAGCTCCCAAACGAAGAACCAGCAAGGAGTTAATTGACTTAAGGGCTGTGTGAGCTGTTGCTTCAGAGGCTTTGCTTTGCATAAAGAGCGCAATATGGCACTAAACGCGACTGAACCACCTTGTTACCCTCTAAATCCAAGCATCGGAGACGCTCGCGCCGTTTCGGTGCATCGACTCTTACACGCTTCCCCCTCAGTGTCCTCACCGAGGCTGTTTGCTGTTTCGATGTGCGCCGAGTTCTTTTGTTATTTACATAAACTGTTGTCAGAGCGCCCAATCTGCGCATGGAGGAGCGGCATGTTGCTTAGCATAAAGACTAAAGTCTTATCTCAACACCTCCTTCCAGATGGGACGAGGCCGAGCAGTGCAGTGCTGACACACACAAGTGCACACACAAACACACATACACACACTATATATATATATATATTTATATATAAATAAATATATATATATCGAAACAACAGAAAGGCAAGAGGACCTGCTGTAGCTTTTGTAGGTGCTGGAGGAGAAAGCTTTTGTAAGTTATCATCTTATTCGTGGCTATTTATGCTGTGTGAAGGCCTCATTTAATAATTTATATCTCATTTGCTGATTTAGCCTTTGTCAAATATGATGCAAGAATTTGTGGCAGCATAATTTTTTGCAACATTTTCCAACAATTTGCTTTTTTTTTTTTTTTTTTTTAAGATTCTCTGCAGCAAAAACGATTATAAAAATCTCCTGTTTGAAAATGTGTCCTTAACGCTCACATTTGAATATTGTCTAGACTAAACCAGAATGTGAAGTGAAGCTATAAATTACATTAGGAATTAATGATTAGCCCACAATCGCATCTGATAATCTTTGTCCAGATACGGCGGCTGTCACCAAAAAGCAGGGGCAGAGAGACGAAGGCCACTTTTTCATCTTCCTCTCAAACTGTCCAAAACCCATTCTGTGTGACTTCATAGGTCACCCCTCTCTGGTGCAGTCACTGGTTCCCCCTCCATCCTCCCTCCCTTCCTCCCTCGCCTCACCCCACCAGCCTCCCCCCCCCCTTCTCTAATACTTTCTCTATGGAGTAAGTCGGGGGGACAGGCGGTCACGCAGTAGCTGGCTTCATGATTAATGGTGTTTATTCTTGACAGAAGGCTCCTTTATTTATCTGCATTGCAGTTTCACTGATACTATCAGTCACCTGAATGAAAAATATTCAGTCATACCAATTTTGCAGTATAATTGAGTAGAGTCACTTCCTTTCAGTTTCCCCCCCACCCCTTGCTCTCCTCTCCCACTCTATCTGGCAGCCTTATCATCGCCACAGTAATTTTCGCGCTGCGTTGTTTGATATGGAGAGGCTGGCTTTAGCCGTATTTGACATAAAGCCTCTTCAATTTTCACAGGAGAAAAAAGAAGAAGAAGAAAAAAAAAAAGGGAAGAAAGAAAGTTGTGCGGCACTCTGTGAAAATGTGCGAGGAGGGGAAGTATCTCTACCCCCCCTCCTCCTTTTTTTTCTGAGGCAATTTCAGGATTTAGAGAGAAAGGAGATAAATGCCTAAGCAGAAATGTGGGCAGATTGAAGTTACAGTATATCTATTTTTTTGTAATACACCAGTTTCAGAACCCCAAATGGGCAGTGTAGTCTTTTTTTTCTCTTCAGCCTGTGCACAGGACCGTGATATTTTGAAGGCACCTGTGTATTTTGAGAATGATGGATCCAGCAGGTTGGGAGGAAAAAAAAAAAAAAGAGAGAGGAAAAAAAAAAAAGAGCTAAGGTTGGCACAGCAGATATTTGACAAGGCCTGTAAAGGTTTTAGGGTTGAGTCATTACCTGTGGAGATCTGTTAAGACATGCTCCAAAACTCTACTTACCAGGCTAGGATTACCTTCGACTGAGGCTGCTCCCGCTGCTCTGTGTGTATTTGTATTTCTCCCTAGTTATTAGGCGCATTTTTAATGTTTTTTCAAATGGTTTACGACTGATTTAACGTGTCTTAAATTCTCAAGAAAAGAAAAAAGAATTCACATCGCTTCCAACCGGATCGCTTACGTAACCGTTTTATTCAAATCCTGTCTGATTATTCGTTCAACAAATATTTCCTGTTCATTATAATTTCGTCAGCGTTGGTTGAATTTAATTTAAGGGCCCATTAAAGGGTGGAGAGAAAAAAAAGCTTTCAGAAAAAGGTACATTTTTGATAAAAGGGGAATACATTAATCTCTAATACGAGGCCTGTGAATTTGCACATGTAACACATTAGTGGATTTGCTTTTTCTATACACAAGTCATTTGCCCCCTCTTCATGTTTTGAGATCTCAATTTGTAGCTCTCCCAAGGAGCACAATGGAAAACCAGGTCTGAGGGGAAGAGATAACAGGCAGGTGCCAAAAGCTCTGCGCTAATATGTGTGTGTGTGTGTGTTTGAGTGTGTGTTTGAGTGTGTGTGCAAGCATGGCTGCACGAACACACACACACATTTTGCAATAAATGTAGTTTTTTTAGAATGATTTTACTGACATTCCAAAAAAATAAAAAATTCTTTGGTTTTATTTTACTTTTCAATATGAAAGAGGCACAAAATACATATTAATTTTATTATTTTATTTATTTTGCTGCTCTTCCTCTCACAATTCACACTACAATTTTTTAATCTTGGACATAATAATTTATAGTTTGCATTATAAGACATTTACTGAAGCATTTAAACAATTTGTATATGCGTTACAAACAGGGCTGCAACCACTGATAACTGTATTTGTGGGATGAATTAATCTTGTTTTGTGTATTAAATGTCAGCAGCTGAAAAAGGCCGAGGCGACACACTCATTTATAGTCAGTTTGTGATGATATGTCATCAAATAAAGCATCAAAATCACACTCATTTTTGTGAGTTTATCGATTCTAACAAATTTATATTTTTGTGCAAGTCGACAAGTTAATTAAATGACTAATCTTCTCCTATATGGTTAAGAATTCAACAAACAGAAGCACTATGTAAACCTTCAATAACATTTGTGTGATGTATTACTTTCCTAAGGAACACACAAGTCAAAGCGGTTTTTAGTGGTTTCACTGGTAACTTATTTGACGGGTGTGGCAGACTGTCACTTTTACGAGCCTTCCTGCCTCTTAATTGGTTTTGTAAAAACACCCTCCTCTCATTGGCGGGCACCTATTAGGGAACGGCAGCGAGACGTAGCAGCCTCACGCCGTCTCCGCCACCGCAGGCAGCCGCTGTCCTGACGCCTCACATGTGGCGGTTTTTTAAAAAAGCCGTCACTCTCTGCGCAATATTAGAGGAACGGCTGATTTTTGCAGTGAGGTTGCTTTTACCTAATGCAGAATATTTGAGTCAATTTTACTTTTAAGAGTCAGTTTTTTTTTTTCTCACTCAACCTGTGCCCTACAGACGTCATGCTGTAGCCGTGTAGAAATGTGGAATTTCCATTACTCTGATCTCTGGGCTCCAGACCCTGCGATCCCACTCTGGGGGCCAGTTATAGCAAGTAACGAGACCAGGGGAACAGGGTCATAAATCCTCTCCAACTCTCCTCATTTTCCATCCTCTCTCTCTCTCTTCGTCCCTCCCTTTCCTTTTCCTCCCTCCATCTCTCTCTCTCTCCTGCACCTCTCCTAGCCTTCAATAAATGATTGAAGGGAATCTAAACAAATATAACCACATGTTGGTTATAAAATGCTTTTAGTCTAGCTGAGGTTCCACCGCCGCCTTTTAATGGGAGAAGAAATGAGTTCATTACGACGCCCGCACCTCGTCTCCTCCCTTTTTTTTCTCCTTTCTATTTGTTTATCTTCAGAATCGCAGCAAAAAATTTCACTCCTTTTATACTCTCCTCACCAATGAAAATTAATTCATATCACATAAAGCGATTCTTCTCTCTCAGCCCTTCGTTATCTCCCTTATCAGATGTGGCGTCCATTACATCTGATAGCGCGATCGAGACTGGTTTCATCTAATAATTCATCTGTTTGGGCCAAAACGAAGCCCCCTTTTTTCTGCTGTTTCTCCCTCCCGTGATGCTTTGCTCGGGAGGGCTCATGAAGTTTCTTTCGGGGGGGGAAGCTGCACAAATATGCAGAGTCACGCACGCAGCTGCAGCAAAGTTTTCGTTGCGTGTCCGTCATTTGTTTGACCTCCTCGTGTGAGAGTGATTTCACCTAATTAGGAATGAAAGTTTACTTAAAGAGGATTGGATAAAGCTGGAAAACTTGTTTCCAGAGCCAAAAAAACATCCCAAAGCGGGCTTATTAAGAATTCTCTCCCCATTCATATCAGTTTTGTTTCACTTATGTAGCAGGTTTGTGTAACATCCTCCTTTGGGTATATCCAAAATTTCCACCAGTCTATGTTTAAGCCTCCCAAAGCTTCATCAAGCCTGAGCATGGCACCACCACGCTTTCAGCCCCTTCATGATTAAATATCAAGGAACTCCACTTGACATTTTATTAGCCCAACAAGATGGATGAAATGGCCAGAATAAAGTAGGCTGTGTCTGTTCACTTTCCCACCAGCGCTTGCCTTTCTTCTGTCCGGCTTTTCTTTCCCTTCCCCTCCTCTGCAAGAAGTATGTATTAGGAAAACGTGATGGATTTGGTTCTGAAAAGTAGATTTTCAGTTGCAGAGAAGGAAACACATATTTCTGTGTCTTGTACCTGATGCTCCTGTTCTGCTCCCTCTGTGTCTCAGCTCTCCCTCCTCCTCCTCCTCCTCCCGACCCCCTTTTTTTTTTTTTTTCTGTTGTTCTACCTCAGATCTCTGTCTGACGGATTAACCATCTCCAGCAGTGTGTCTCTGCTGTCTTGTAGCGCTGTGTATTGTTTGTGATTTGCTCAGGCCCATCCGTGCGGCTGCTCATTTCGGCAGCCCAGTGTGACGTGGTGAATTGAAGAGGGGGGATCATGTGGAGCCGTCTCACGGATCCACGCCGATCCTCGCAGCCCCTGGGCCACACTCATTCTCCTCGACGCCCCTCACCTGTAGGCCGAGCGCGCGCACACACACAAACACACACACACACACACACACACACTGACATGCATGCTCATTACCTGACTTGTCGGGTAGTGAAGGCGATGGGGTGTGGAACCTGAACCCTGTTTAGCTGCAGGCATCAGCTGAGTTTTTGTGTAAAGGCATCGGGGCCATCGAGACACTACTTGAGAGGAAAAAGAAAGATAGATGCGCTTCCTCCCTGTTTTCAGAAGTTTAACACTTTAACACCCAGGAGTCCCCGCCTGTCTTCTCTCTAGCCCGAGGCATGCCAGAGGATCTCAAAACACTGACTGAGAGCTAATTCCACCTGTGCTTATACTCTCTTGCTTTGAGGAAGAAGAAAAAAAAAAAGAAAAGAAAAAGAGAGGGAGGAAAAACAGCAATCAAGCACGTAATTTGCAGCGAGCGGAGATGAAGGTGGAATGTTCCATTAATGCGATCGCTCTATTTGTAAAAATCAAGCATGGGAGAGGACCAAAAAGGAACAAGAATTTTTTTTTCTTTTTTCTTTTTTAAAGTGTCATGTTTGTTCCCTGATTCCAGCCGCCTTGAAATTACAGGAAAAAAGGGCTGGCTCATTTTGTGCAATTTCACTTTTATGTTTTCATTTTCTTGCTATACACTCGTGTTGATTCGTTTTGGTAGACATTCTTATCTCGATGGCTGAAATTACATTTAATTGCAGTGTGGAAAAATGGCTTTTCAAAAACAGGGTTGTGAAAGAGGAAAAAAACAAAAAAACAACAACAAAAAAAACACAAAAAAACACCCCGCTGCGTGGCAAAGCCAAACATAAACTTTTTCAAAAACTGTTTGCAGTCATAATTTGGAACCGGCACAAGTGGTGAGAAGATGTGATTCTGTCTTTCTTTGATAAAGCGTAATCCCTCCCTGACTTTGTAGAAGTGGCGCCTTGATCTAAAACAAGGAACGTTTCTCATGTGTGACACGACTTCAGCGGGTTCGTGACTCCTCTGGAGTTCACAGAGGCAGCGGTTACAACCAACCGGAGCTTCTGACACCTGGACCCGTTTGTTATGACTTGAGCCTGTCACACTCGCTGACTCCCGTTGATAAGCATATGTTATCACTCCAGCAGCGTGGAAGTGATACGTGCCTACGGGGATGTACTGTACGTCGTCGTGACAGGACCGATGTGTATATGTGTGTTCCTTGTGCTGCTTACATGTAGACAATGCGAGTGTGACGGAGACGCTGGCGGGGGGAGGAGACGGAGAAGGAGAATGTCTGGGTATTCAACTGGACAGCGAGGGTGTGTGAACTGACTGTGCAGTATATGGGAATGTCTGGCACGCCTCCAGAAGTATCCCACAGAGAGGGAATCCTGCTTGATGTGACCATGAATAGAAAAGCCTTCCCCACCCCCCGGACCCACCCCGGCCTTTGATGTCAGGGGGTCACACAGAGCCTTCGCAGCTCTGGGGGGACATAGTTACCCTGAACGCCTGGCAACCTCGCCGTTACCCTGCCAGCTCCGCGGCCTGCACTGGCCAGGCAGAAGAAAAGCTCAGAGCAGAGGCTGCTGCTGGTGTGCAAAGGAGGAAATTCAGATTACATGGGCTGTATAACTGTTAATGTTCCCAGAAAAGGCCAAAAGACAAGTTCCTGGCTTTCATTTACGACTAAAATTTACCATCTAAAGTACCAAGACTGATGCACCAAGTTAAGGAGAATAAAGTTCATACTGTTTTCTCCTTTCTCTTTAAAATATGCACAATTTTGAACATAAATGTAGCTTTAATGTAGCAGCAAGCAGCTATCTGTCATTTAAAGATGTAGTAGATGAAGTGAAGTGAATGCCTCTTTAACAGAAAATGAGTTTACACCTCCTCTCTGTGTGTTGTAATCTGACTTTCTCTGTTTTCTGTTTTGGTAACCGGTCTGGCCATGCGTGCATGCATGATAGTGCATGTAAGTCCCTCCCTTTGAAACTGTTGGCTCTACCCTCATTGATAAACTGATAGTCACCATGAAGCACCCTCACCGTACCCTGCCAGCTCCACGGCCTTCATTACCCAGGCAGAAGAGAAGCTTAAATCAGAGGCTGCTGCTGGTGTGCAAAGGAGGAAATTCAGATTACATGGACTGTATAAATGTTGATGTTTTCAGAAAAGGCCAAAAGACAAGTTCCTGGCTTTCATTTAGTACTGAAATATACTCACTAAAGTCGAGAACTAAGGAAAAAAAGTCTATTAGTTTTTTCACCTTTACCTTTAAGATGCAAATATGCAAGATTTTAAATATCGCATAAAGGTAGCAGCAGGCAACTTTCTGCAATGTAAAAATATAGTAAATTTAGCTGAGCAATGGTGTCCTTAGCAGAAAATGTAGTTAGTGTGGTAATCTTAGTTTCTCTGTTCTCTGTTTTGGCGGGTGGTCGGGCCTGATGAGCGTTATGTGCATGTGAATCCCTCCCTTTGAAACTGTTGGCTCCACTCACTATTACAAACTGACTGCGTGTGACCTTCTGCACCACATCACTAAAGAAAAAGTTCAGTTCCGTGTTTAGCTGATGCCTCCCAAAAGCAAAGAGTATATTATTTGCCTAATTTATGTGCACTTGTTACGTTTCAGCTCAGTGTGAGTCTCTACTGCTGTTTAGAGGCTCTACTCTGTTACTCTCTCTCTGCTCGTGTCGGTTCCGATCTTTGTGTGTCCGTTTCCACTCTAAAGTCTGCTCCGGTCCGTCCACATATTCGCTTTGATCCAATAGATCGTCTAAACAGACACATGGAGAACCTTCAATTTAATAGCGGTGCATTAAACATGTAGCCACTGTAGCAATAACCTGCTGTACCGCCGCTCAGATATGTGGCTGCATATTGCATCTACAGTGACTATGGACATACCATGTGGGGACCAGTCTGCCAGTGATTTGTCAGCTTGGGCAGCCTGCGTTTCCTCCCACAACACTGATAGTGAAGAAAACCTCTTGCAAGATGAAAAAATAATCTGCTCCGTTTCGGTAACACGAGCCATTACTCCTGCAAACCTTTTGTTCGTCAAAACACTTTAGCTTTCTATCACGGTGAAAGAAACAACGCACTGCGAATGCAGCGACTGCACACAATAGCCAGATCATCCTTTCCACTGTTGGTCGTATTACGTAGTAAATGAAAGAATAGAAACGCAGATGTGAGGGGAGCATACTTGCAACATGAAATGAGTGGCTGGCAAATATTAGATCCGTCTAATGTTTCGGCGCTGCTAATAAAGAGGGAAATCTGTAAATCATCACCTGTGCATTTGCTGATGAAGATACACTGAATTACTATTCCATTGTGTAGCGTAGAGTAGTTTCACAGTGTTTGAGCAAGTTGTAGGTGAGCTGGTGTGCTTGAGCTGCCGAGATTATGCAGATTCACGTAGAGAAAGTCGCATTTTAGAGTTGTATTTAAGCCTTTATAAGGTAGGAAGGATTGATTTGCCTTCTAAATGTGTAACTTTCATACACAGAGAAGAGTTTTTAGGGGTTAAATCAGCAACCGAAGACGGGCTTAAATGAAGTCTTCCCCATCGAATCATTAAGAACCCAGAATACATCCACCTTCCCCTGTTTGTGTCTCCCAGTCTCGGTCTCGTCTTCTCTCTCTCCCCTTGTCTCAGCTCCCTTTCCTCTCTCCTTGGGTCTCAGCTGGCTCTGTTCCTGTGGCCCTTTGATCTCAGTGAAAGGGTTTGGAGCTTTAAAGTGCTTCTGTTTCCGCTGTCAGGAGCCCCTCTCTTCCTCCTCTCTGGTTTAGGCTTTCAGAGCGGTGGCAGCGTTGCGGCTGTGGCTGGGTGGGTTAGGGGGTTGGGAGCGGGTGAGGAGGCGTAGGTTCCTGTGAGGTGGTGAGATTGAGGTGAGGTTGGGGTGGGGTGGGCGTATGATGCTGTCAGCCTCAGTCAGCAGAGGGCCTGACACCTGACTGATCCCAATTCCCTCCAAAACTCCCAGTTCCCACCTCACTCAGCCCCTTGTGGCCACAGATGTAACGTGTACACTCTACCCCTTCTCTGGATTTCATTCATATAAAAAACCAAGCCACTTTCAAAGTGCTGTGCATCCCTCCATTACAAAATCATCACATTTAAATGTAGTCCAGCTTGGCTGCAAGAGCAGAAGTTTGTCAAAGAAGAACTTCACTTACATATTACAGTGAAACGGAGGCATGTTAAAAAATTGTAAATGTAGCGAGTGGAAGTTTCCATCCACAGCAGGGACTTGTTTTTGTGTCAAATAGAGAAAATAATCGAACCGCGGGGACCTTTGTGACGTGTTGAGACTGACTGTAGCACCGAACCACTGTGCCAAGAAACCGGCTCAGGTGATATGATGTAATTTTATAACGTGAGTGCTGTAATTCTCCAGCAGTTGTCGTGTTTACGGGTGCAGTATGTTGCATTTTTTGTAGATATCTGATATGCCAGTATTTCCTCACTCATTTTGGCTGATGCCAGTGGTGATACATGCACATATTTATTCCATCTAACAGCAGTGAAATCAACATGTTACTTTGGCTGCTCTTATGGGATGGCCCTCTGGCAGATGCAGACATAAAATACTTTTGAAACATTCTCTGAAAAATAAGAAAACTATTTCAACTTGCACGTAAAACACACCATATTTATTTTTATGTAACAAGACTGTAAACTTTAATCGTTATCTGTCTGTTGGTGTTTCTTTCATGGGATTTCAATATTTTATTTCAAAGCCTTTATTGATGGATACCGACGATGATGCCAATAGGACATAGCAGGTTCTACCAATACTGGGGAAAAACATAACCAGTCTAACCACTATATATATTTTGCGACTTACATTTTTATTTTTTTCCCATACTTGTCTAATCTCTATAAGCACTGCTTGCAGTTCAGCCATAAAGCCTCATTTTTTGTTCACGTCTGTTACACCTGAGTCATTGCTATCTTCATGATTGCACCAAAGAAGCCCAGAAATTAGTTCTGTTTAGTGCAAATGGCTTATTTTTTAGAGAATTTTACAGATGACTAGTTCAAGGACTGTCTTACGTTTGAAAATCGGATGACTCTTTCTGTTTTTGTAGTTTCTGGCTATGATAAATGATGTCATTTTGACGATTTTGAAACATGTCTTTCATGGGTTTTGGGGATCAGAGGGTTAAGAAGTTGGTTGTGAACATAGAAACATTGTGTTTACGACCTGACTATGCCACCTCACATCTGTGGGTTTTCCTATAAACGAGACATCAAGTCAAAACATTTGTTGACCTCTCATGTCAACCAGATTGTACACTTAGTGTTTCCCCAAATTAAAGCCACATATTCCACATTTCCCAGCACACACAAGAGAACTGTTTCAACCTAAGTACTGGTTTCAGTCTAGTGGAGCTGGTAGGGTCACGACTATTGGCCTTGACGTTGTTTTCTTTCTCCACTCTTTGCTTTGGGCCAGTCTAGCAGCTGCAGATGAAAATATGATGGTTTCATGAACAGTCTCAGTTGTTGGATTATTGGATTTGGACTCGCCAATTTCCTGTACTGCTCTGCGAAGCACACATCACGAAATTTTCATCTTATTTTATGCGCAACCATTTCATGCTTGAGCTAAAAGTATTTTGCAAAAGCGCGCTTCCTATTTTAGCCGACCGCTGTGTCAATACCACCAGGTCTGACTGCCGCGCCACAATGATGCCTTCTATGCCGAAGTGAAGTCATCAACCTTCACCGCAACTGTGTGTTCCTTCGAAAAAGAAATTATTAGTGTTGATATAACCTTGTTCCAAACAAAGATTCAAGGCCTGTGCACACGAAGACACGCCGCTCCTTGAAACCTCAAAACCTTTTGGGGGCATATTTACACTTGGCAAGTGTACGCTCATCCGGTGAAATAGGACGACAGTTTAAAATCCACAGACCGCCCCGTGTAAACATGCGATGTCTTAAAGAGGCGCTGGCTGGTTTAAGCAAGGCCACGTGAAAGGAAATGGCTTCCATATGTCAGCAGCTCGGGCTTTCCTCGTGCCCCTGCTTGCAGGATGTCTTCTTTTGAGGGTTAATAGGAATTAGAAACCTACGAAGGAAAGCGGAGGAGTGAAGTTCTCTCCCTGGAAAGTAGAAGAAGAATCCTGCGAATCCTGCGGTACGAGCTTTGATGTAAATCTCAAATCAGGTGAATCTGAGGCGCTGCTTTCTCCACGCACACACGCAGGGCGAACATTCCTGCGCAGACACACAGCACGTTGTCAGATTACTTCCTTTCGTCATGTTGATTAATGCACACTGGCAGATGCTAAGGTGATCACGGCCCTGCGGAGAGCGGCGGCCACTCTCTCTTTGCGTTTTCCTTCAAAGACGCACCACACTCCTCCGAACTATCCATCTCTCGGCTGTCCTCCTCAAATCCCCTCACACCTGGCTCTGCACCCCTTGAGACATCTTTCTTTTTTTCTCTCCCCAAACCCTTCTCTTGCCTTTCTCCGTCCAACCTCCCCTCCCCAATTTATAGCTCATATCTTCACGTGCTCCGTCCTCCCGACTACCGTTAATGCTGAGCTGTCTCCCCTCCCTCTGTTCTCCTCAAACTTTTCTTTCACCTTTCAACAGGCTGAAAATCTCCCTCTTCCTCATGTCACCATCTTTCCCTTTGTTTTCTGACCACTTTTTTTTTTTTTTTACCTCTTCTCTCAGCACTCCTGACCCGCAAGTAGGACTCTGGAAAAACTAGGCAAACAGAGGCATGTAGCTCATAGTGTCAGTGTAGGGAGACGCAGCCAGCGCATGACAGGGTTAATCAGTGTCATGGCAGCCGGAGTGGGTATCTGGTTCCATTCAAACATGAAAAAAGCCATGAAATTCTTCAACCCTTCCTCTTGGGTTATTATTTCTGGATAGACAAACATCGCATGAATCCATTAATTCCACATATTTTGCCTTTAAATAGACTCTTGTGCAGGTGCAGGATATGATTAAAAACCAATTTCTCGATAATCAGTGACAAAGCAGGTTTTTATTTTTCTTTGCATGCTGCACACACTCCGGTGTGTACGTGTGCGAGGTGCACGGTCAACCGCGTGACAACAAAGCCGACGTCACTCCACAGCGGCGTTGTGATCTGTGCAAATGAGGCGTGTAATGTTTGCATGTGGCTACCTGAGTCGCTCATCGTAAACGCACACACCTGTTTTGAAGTCGCCCTTATCTCAGCCTGGAGGAAGTAAAAAAAAATAAATAAATAGTGTGTCATGAGTTTTCTTGACAGCCTACGTGCAAAAAGTCACAAGGTGAAAAAAAACAAAAACTGTGTGTTGCAACGTCAGGAAGGATCCCGAAAGAGATTTTTCCCTTTTCTTCTTCATCACAAGACACGCTGTCACACTCTTGAACGCGGCGCAAGCCTTTAAAAATTGTCCCGTCGCCCCCTTTGGGCTAATTACAGAAAAGGCTCCTCGAGACAAAGTTGCCGGCCGCGCACACATATGTCTGTGTGTGTTGTTTCCGCTCCTCGGCGCTCATTATTGACCCCGGCCTGAGCTCTTTCATTAGGGGGGCTGTGAAGTGGAGGGACGAAGGGGCCGGTTGGGGATCAGGGGACGGGGCGGAGGTCGTAATTGGGCTGTTCCGCTCCCCCCGGCCTCGCTCAAGGTCACCGCCAGACAAACGGTGGGCCAGGTCTCTCACTCGTTTTTTTTTGCTTTTCCTCCCCTTTTCCATCTCTCCTCCTAACCTCCCTCTAAAACCCACACTTTTTTTTTTCTCCTCTCCCCTCTTTCACTCATCCTCTCCTTCTCCTGGGGTCTTTTGTCACAGCAGACTGGTCCACTGGGGAGACACAGAGAAGCGGAGGGGCTAATTCAGTCTAATCTTTTAGCCTGTTAATGTCTGGCTGATATGTGGATTTCTTCACATCCTCGGGGGAAGGCCTTTGTGGTGAAGGCCATCATTATGAAGTTTCCAGGCCCTCCTAACCAATTATAAGGAGGGGAGACAAATTAGTTCATCTCAAACTTGGCTCCTAAGAAGTTTTGCCTGATTGTTCTCAACTTTACTTCACATCTCATACAAAAGAGACAATTCACAGCCAAGGTTTTTTTTTTTTTTTTTTTTTTGATAAAAGAGAAGCCAGATAGTGCTCTGTACATTCTATTTAAAGGAAGAGATTTTGAAAAAGGCTTGCTGATGGTTTTTTTTTTTTCTTTCTTTTTGTACAACATCCGTCATGTGCAATCCTGTACACGGTTTCGATGTGGCGTTGCGGTGTAGCGTTGCTTGTCTGGCCCTGGCCAGCGGTGAGCTCGGTCTAACGTTTCCCTCTGATTAAGACGCAGTGGTGAAAGCTGCCTTTGATCTGAGGAAATGTCTGCGTAGGGAGCAGTTGGAATGCAGCACTCTCCTCGCCGCCTCGCAGATGGAAGGGGGGGAGAGATAGTGTCACAGTCTATTTGTCTGGCTGCGCCACTGCCAGTCCGCCCGTGATTGTAAAACATGCATGTTCGGGCCTTAATGAAATGAACATGATGCCCCCTGTTCGATTGGTGGAGAAATTGGATTACTTATGCTTTGTTTACACCAAATGGAATCAAAAGATGTTACTCTTAAACATGTGGCGACCTAATTGGGTTAAATGAGAGTCGTACAGTTGGGAGTCAAAGGCAGGAATGGGTTCAACTTTGTACGTTTATGCGATTGGCACCCAAAAATCTGTCCGATGAACAGAAATCAGTCAAGTTTTTCTCAGCGAATGCGTGCGATTGATCTAAGTTTTATTTTGAGTTTGAAGCACATATGTCACGCCCTTTCTATATTTTCCTCCTCCGTGTGTCTCTGCAGGCCTCCGGCGCTGGCGGGCAGTCCAGCTTTCTCCGACATCTCCCTCATTCGGATCTCGCCCCAGCGGAACCCATCCGTGGGGGCCGAGTCGCCCTTCCACCCTCCGCATCCCTACATCAACCCATACATGGACTACATCCGCTCTCTCCACAGCAGCCCCTCCATCTCCGTTCTGTCGGCCACCCGGGGCCTCAGCCCTGCAGATGGTGAATAAAGTGAAACATACACCGCACACGCACAAAAAAGCACGATGGCACACACACACACACTCACAATACAGATGTACGCAACAACACAAGCGGAGCGGAACCGGGCGATAAGGCCTCGGCAGACCCTTAAAAAATAATAGTTGAAATTGATTAGTGAGGTTCGATTGCTATTAGGAGGAATCTCAGCTCTCTGTATCAGTTTAATTCCTGTTTGGGGTCAGGTGAGAGGCAACCAGATCCATCTCTATTAAGACCCAGGGGTTTGCCGAGATGTTATCTGAGTGGGGGAGCCGGTGGATGGGAGTGTTATGAGTGCAGCGCCATCCGTGTGGGTGGGGGCTCAGGTTGGAGGGAGGCTAATCCTTTTGATCTGTGAGTCATGTCAGAGACCTCTGGAGGACGCATCAGCGAGCGGCAGGGTCACGTACAGTTACACAAGCGAGGGAAGGTCTGATTCAAGTTCAGGTTTTTGGGGGGGAGGTTGGTACGGTGTCAGGGAGCGTTTGTTTTCTGAGATCTTAAAGCTGACTTTGACTGGGAAATCAATTGAAATGGATTCCAGGAGCCAGTTTAATTATAAAAAAAAATGAACAGGACATTAGTTTTGAAGCTATTTAAAGGAAAACCTACATTCGGGAAATACATTAACCCTTTGAACCCTAAGAAGTTTTTAGATTTTTACTCACTGTGAGCTCGTTTCTCACTGTAAGTCCTGCACCTCTCTGGAAACAGCACAACCATGGATAGAAGTAGAGAGAACTCAAAATGTGTAATATGGCACAGTTCTCTCATGAATTGTAAAAAAGAGTTCAATTTTTTAGATTAATTTATCTCACAAAATTTGAAAAATCCTGACATACGTTTCCATGCTCGTCTCCTCTCTGCTCTGTGTAAACACTGCCTGCAGTTCAACACAGTTCAGCCAAAAACTCCCCGAATATTTCTCACATGTCTGTCGGTTGCAGCTGAGTCACTAATAGCTTCACAGTTGCACCGAGAAGCACCAAATTTTTGGATTTCTTCCAGAATCTGGTTAGAGCAAACTGTTTATTTTGGCGAATTTTCAAATGACATGTAGAATAAAGTAATTTTGATGAGATGTCACTATTTCACAAGCTCAGGTTTGGTTGGGTTCTCCAACAGAGCGGAGCGTCGCAGATGAGTCGTTCAAAGGTCGTCAGAAAGTTGAAAATCTAGCTTAAATGTTTTTTTGTTTTTTTTTAATGTGTTTACAGTTACTTGCACTGATTTTGATACTTTTTAAAATTACAGATAACATACCTTTCAAACCTGAGATCAAAAGTGTCTAAATGATGTGACTTCACTGTTTTGAATCCTAATAAGACAAAAAAAAAAAAAGGATTCATCAACTTCAATAACTATTTAGGACATATATTTAGGAAAATCCCACATATTTGCTGTTTCCAGCTAGTATATTGTTAAATATTTAACAACTTTAGGTTTGTAATGCTGGTGAGACAAACCAAACAACTGGAAAACTGACATTGGCATTTACTTTTATAGACTAAATAAATATTCAATTACTCTTTAAACAAAAAATGCATTAGAAAATCTCTAAAAATCTGGCAGCACATGTGCCATAAAAAATACGTTAAAAGATGGTGAAATGCTGTAACTTTAAAAATTGTAAAAACTGTGAAAATCTGTTATTTTGGGGCTAATTTAAATACAGTAAAAGTTGTGTAATTTTACTGTCACACATTGTGAAAGAACAAGTTACCACATTTTTTTAAAGGTTGTAGATTATGTAGATTAATACCTATTTTCTGAGATTTTAGTAACAGAATAAGAAAACATTTTTACAAAGAATTAAAGTTTAAAACTGTTCTTTTTTTCTTCTTTTTTTTACAGTGCAATCCCCAAAAAATGAAAAACAAATCAATGGTTAAAATAACTGTGGGGTGCAATCCTATTATTTTATTTTATTTTATTTTATTTTTGGCTAAGATTGAAGAACCAGTTTGGCGAACTGACCACATCACACCTTCCTCGTATCCACCTTCACCTCGTAGGCGTTGAAATGGCCCAACAGCCTGTAATGGCCCTCACGTCCGCAGCCATCAGCCTTTTGGCACTTCAGCAGCAGAGACCCACTTTAGCTGCCGGCCTTGTGCTGGAGAGCATTTCTGAAATGGCAGACAGCAGGGGCATTTCCTCGACACCGGTACACTTGACTTCCTCTCATCCAGGTCTTTTAAAAGCTGCGTCTAAGTGAAGATCCAGAGCCTCTCCTCGCTCAACCCCTCGGCTGCGCTCCCAACATTTGCGAACAGGAAGCTCAAAAAGCCTCTACCCTCCAATTTTCCATTACCACAACATAATGTGCACCAGTCTCACGTTGCTTTAAATCAAAATAGTTTCTCCAACCTACCACATGATCCCCCTTTTCACTTCCTAATGCTGTGAATTGTGAATGAGGCACCTAATTACTCCTTTAATCAATCCGGTGATTAATTAACCCATCAGCTTTTGTGTTGTTAGTATATCACCACGCTTACAGGGAGCCTCCTTCTTCAATATGCAAAGGTTTTTTTTTTTCCACCAAAAAAAGTACATTTGAATAATGATGAATTAATTAACAGAATCTAATGGAGATTTAAAGTGGGTGGGATTTAGTGCCACCCTCCTGCTGCCACACATTTGCTATTTTTTTCTTTGCTCCCTCCCTTTCAATATTTCTCTCTTTTCTATATAAGAAGGGGTTCAGAGGTAGGTTTGCCCCTGATCCTATTGTTGTGCTGAAGGAGCGCCCGGTGGCTCACCAAGTCCTGAGGCACTACTCTGCCTGCTCCACATCCAGTGCCACACTGACAGCCTTTTCCCCCCTTCTCTTGCTCCCCTCTTCTTTTTTTTTTTTTTTTTTGCCCCGAGGATCGCACTCGGATGCCAGAGTTTCTGATTTAGAAATTCCGCAAAGCTCTTTTCTGTGCACGGATCCTGAATGGGACACATTATGGTTGAATGTAAAAGCAAAGCTAAGGCGGAACACTGGAGACAATTAAGAAACTCCCCCCCTTCCACTGAAGACATAAAAGCCAGATCGAATTAATTTAGAATTTTTTTCTTCCATTCATTCAACCAATCATGGATGCATATTGCAGGCGTACAGGCCAGCCTTAAGAGGAAATCTCCTCATGCAGTGTTTCTTTATTTATTTCCTCTTCTTCAACTGGGGGAGAAAAAAAAAAAAAAAGAGCTGCAGCACTCAGTGGTCTGAACCGATTCCATATTTGCATCCAAAACCACAGTGTTAGTCTTTTCCTTCTCTCTTTCTTAGAATATTTGCATACGGAAGCCCACCGCCAGATGTTTATTTTTAGGCTACGGTTCAAGGACTTACAGCACTCTATAACTAAGGGAATGACTTGGAAACGGGAGGCATTTCGAGAAAAGAGGGAGAGCAAGTGAAGTGGAGGCAGAATCGCTCGCTGTATCTTTATGCATGCGGATCTATCTGGGCAGATTTAGGCCTTTTGTCTTCCCGTAGACTTTAAAAGGAGCGGAGTCGAGGAGCAGGTTGCATATCTGCAGACTGCAGCCCCGATGCGTACAACGCACGAGCGGCGTCTTTGGCAAAAGACGAGCCAGCCCACATACTCTTACCACACACACACATACGGTGCACATACACTCTGTCCAAGTGATCAAGGAACTGTAAGAGGAGGAGAAAAGGCTGTTTAAGAATTGTATTGTAAGACGATCAGTTATGCTGTTCTCGGCATGAATGCATCAATCAAACACTAATGCACACTCACTGTAATCTCTGAGCAAGCATCCGCTAATCCCCAGTGAGGCTCTCCACTTCAGGTGATGCTCCCCGTGCAGCTGTTTTGCTTAACTTGATGGTGTTGCTAATGTGCTCATTACTGTTCTGCTGAGCTGATTATCATCTAATGTAAATGAATGTAAGTCTTGTAATGCAGCGCAGGTGCTCTCGCTGTCATGTTTTCCTCACTAGCTAATAATTTTCCTCTCCTCCTCTCTTCTTCAAATGCTCCCTCTAATGTGCAACTTTTTCAGTGTTTCTCCAGTAGGTGCCCCTCATCTTTTTGTTCCCTCTTTGCTGACCCAACCTTGTTGTCCCCTGCTCCAGCCCCTCACACAGGTCTGACCACAGCCGAGTACTACCACCAGATGGCTCTGCTGGCGGGCCACCGAAGCCCTTACACCACCGACCTGCTCCCGTCTGTGGCGTCCACGGCCGGGGCGAGCACCGCCAGCGCCCTGCACATGGAGTATCTGCAGGCGATGGAGAGTAAGTCTGCACCGATCTCACACTTGACTCAATATATGGACAAACCTGCTTAGTTGAATTCTTCATATGTAGTATCCCATAAATAGCATAATGACATAAGAGTCAAAACTCATCCAGACTCAGAAACCTCTAACGGATCTTCTACAAGGCATATTTTTTGTATTTGAATGCCTATAAACAATCATTTTGTTCTTTATATGTTCATAAACAGATTCTAGATTTGCATAGTTGCACTAAAAAACCACATGTCTCCGAAAATATCAACTTGTCATGAACCCTGTTTTCAGCATTGTGGCAAAGCATTTTACACATAATCCAAAAGGTATCAAAACGGCTTATTTAGCTTAAGAGAAAGGATCAGTTTCACCAGTAGCAGAGCGCTTAATCCTTCATTTTCATCAAATATAAAGACGTGTAGCTTTCGTTGGATAGCGTCTTTATACGTTTTCTGAAAGTGTTCTTACACACAGTGACTTTATTCCAATATGTGCCATGTCTTAACCACATGATAAATAATGTTTGATTGACAGTTTTAGGCGATGCAAACCTGCCAATACTGGACATTTTACCAGATTGTAGCCCCTACGAGTGAAAGATACCTACCACATCCAACCCTACTGGGATTGCACCTTAAAGTGTTATGAGTGCATACCTGTGCATTAAAGCATGGGTGGCCCCCGGTGGGAATTGGAGCCTTTCTTCCCTTCCACGACGCACATATCTTGCTCTATATATAGATCAAGCTGCACCTCAACCAACAGCGAGGAGGTATCCGCAACTTTACTTTGACATCATTTAAATGAGCTATTGTCTTAATGTGTTGGGCTCAGGACTGTGTGCAGAGGACTTATGCTAATGAGTTATTTTAAAGTGTAAATAGGAAATTAAACGCACACTGAATCTTAGAAAGGTCGGACAGCCTCACCCCGCTCCCTTTGATGAGAATGTATTTAGTCAGGCAGACGCTGCTTTCATGGAAATCCGGGGTGAAGTTCCCCGTATTCCTCAGAACAAACTAATTAAAACTAGCCAAACTTGTGCGGGTATCAGAAAATTAATTGCTATTAAGTGGGAATTGGAATGTCCCACCATTCATCACTGGAGAAATCCTTTCTTCTGTGTCACTTTTTAAGATTAATAGACTGAAACAAAACAATTAGGGCCAAATTTAAGTGGAGATGCGGCGCTCCTCACTTAAAAATCGCCTGTGATCATTGCTGGTAATAACTCATCACGTTTCAACAATGTGTGTTCCTGGGCCGGGAAAAAAAAAAAATTAACACTTTAAAGCTTTGGTGGATTTCAGAAAAGAAAAAGAAAAAAAACATACAAAGAGCGGAGTCTATCAAGAGGCTCTCACTGATAATCTGGGCTACCATGTTACACTGCAGCTATTTTAGTCTATTTCAGATCAGTGTAATTACCTTCAGAGAGAGCTCTGCTAATGAAACAATGGGCCTGTCCTGCCTATTTGTGCTTTAATGGGCTATTGTCTACGTTCGTACCGCCTAATTAGCACCATCGCTCTCATAGATCACTATGACTAAAGTCTACACTACACTCAAGTCTTTATTTGTGGTCTTTATTAGCTCGTTTTAATCCCCTCGCTCTTTTTTTCCTACTAATTGTAAGTTGTTTTTCTTATAAACAGGTTTAAGCATTTAAAACACTGCTTTATATAGCCTGATTAATTGTAGCTATTAATTACATGGTAACACTTTAACTTCAAGACCTCATATTTAGCATTTATAAGCAACCTAAAGGTACAATAAATGTCGGATTTGAAATGGAGCTTTGAGCAGATGTGCGTGTTTATTATAGACTTTTGATCATATAAAATACATCTTAATAGGAGAGGGTGTGATGGTTGACGAATGCTGCACGTTAACAAACATACAAACATGTGATTACGCTGTAGCTGCTTACAACCGCAATACAGTGTGTTTATTAAATATTAATATGCTTCCTATGCATGCTTAAGTTCACTTATTGAGCTGTATTTTCTAGCAAATAAATGTATTTATTAATCAATATATGATCTTTATTTTAAAATATATGTTTACAATGACAAGATTAGATTTTTTTTGTGACCAAAATAATAGTTTCCTTTCCTATGACCTGGTTCAAGGAGTCACAAAAGAAGGACGGCACATCAGGAAAAACAATTAAAGCAAATTTTGTTTTGCAAGTTAAAAAGGAAGGTGTGGAAGTTGTGCGAGAGGCTCCTATTTATTATCCCTTCAGTTCTAACACTTTACATCTCCAAAATCAAGTTTTTTTTCCTGCTGCACAAATAAGAGCACGTCTTAAATCCACCCTCCAGCCCTCCCCTTGCGATAGCGTCCCTCTCAGGTGGCCCCCAGGTGTGTCGGTGAGGGTTCAAACCCCAGTTTTTGGAGCCAACTTTTATTTCCACCGCCGTCAGTCTGGCCTGTCTGAACCCTCCGCGGCCGCGAGAATTAATGACGCGGCGAGTAACCAGCCATCCCGTCCATAAATCAAGAGGAAATTAGAGGGACAGTCCTGCTACGAGCCGGGACGCTCCTCTCTCTGTCTCCCCCCGGTTGGCCGATTTATCATTTGGGCTGTGCATTAATAAACACCACTCCCATGAGGCTTTGCAGTGGTGGGACGCAGGCCCTTGCTCCTCTGCAATAAACCCCCCCCCTCCTCACTTCTCTCCTAATTCACTAGAAATGGATGCCGTCCTGCACATTCACTGAATTCAGCTTGTGTCATGTGTCAAATCTGGGCTGTAGAAGGTTGGATTTGTGCTTTTTTTGCAGGGTGTATGATTTGTCAAGGAGTGACGAACCACATTGTATTTAACAATCGTAAACGTTTGCTTGTGCGTATGTGTGCGCCCCCTTCACTTAAAAAAAAAGGGGAGATTTTCTATACAATGACAACGTAAAGAGGGTGTTTCTCTCCGCGCGGCTTCGTGCTGCAGATGAAACTCAGGCCTCTGCATGCCAGAACACCGCCGCTGCCACCACCGCGGTATCCATGCGCACACATTCGCATCCACACACTCTGATTACCATGTGAATGGAGCGCTCTGTAATCGTTGGATGTGTCAAACGAGAGATGGAGCATTTACGTTTTGGGAGATGGATGGATTGTGGGGGACGTAAATATGGAGGGGGGTTATCGGGGCTGCGTAAGCTGGTTTTGTTTGCCTTTTAGAAAATAACTCAAAATGTTTTATTTCCAAGTCTTGAGTCACAAAGTCATTGTGTCAGTTCACGCACAAAGCACGACATCCCCTCAGCGCTTTTTTCCCCCCCTTCCTTCCATCTCCCCTTGTTTTTCTCTGTCTTGTTTGTGACATCTCCATGTGAAAAGACAACAAAAGTCATGTTTTAATCTCTACCCGTGGCTCATTGTATGTGCAGAGTGAATGCTTGTGCCGTTTCCGCCTTTTACCTTTTCAAACCCCCTTTTAGTATTTCCAGTCAACACTGATTGCATTTGAATAACGACTCAAATTGGACTTGATTAAATATTACCATACACAGTCAGAGCATTTCTCCAACATAAAAGACATGTTTTCTCATGGATGAAATGCAAGCAGTGCATCAAGTGACAGCTGAACACTTATTCAGACGAGCCTTTTGTCTGATGATTGACAAAAATGTCATCTGTTAGGGTTAGATTAGGTTAGAGTTTGGATGAAGTCAAACAGAAACTCACGTATAAACCGGCAAATGATCATTTTTCTGAGTTTAACGGATTCTTCTTTAAAAAAAAAACCCCAGAATGAGGGAGCGGATTTACAGTTTTACATTTCACCTTTCACAGCAGGCGCTCATTCCTCTCTGCTCCAATCTGCCCCCTCTTTGCTCGTCTTGCAGGCTCTCGTTTCCCCAGCCCGAGGCTCCCATCACGGCCCAGCAGGAAGCGCCCCCTGCCCATCTCGCCCCTCTCCGAGCACAGCTTTGACCTGCAGACCATGATCCGCAACTCGCCCAACTCTCTCGTCACCATGCTCAACAACTCTCGCTCCAGCTCGTCCACCAGCGGCTCGTACGGTCACCTGTCAGCCGGAGCCATCAGGTAGGAGGCTGAGAGTTGCATGAATTATTCCCACATTATTATTCACTGAATGTATTATTTCGTGCTGCACTCTGTGTAAGACTTTCGAATAGAAAACTTGCGTTGTGAAGTGGGTGTGTGCGGTTGGAACAAAAACAGGCCTGTGTCGAGGTAAAGTAGGGTGAAATTTCCGACTGGTTACTTGGAAATTTTGACTTTCCGGTAGGAAATTTCAATTGGAACGAACCAAGTAGTCGGATATCCAACTCGGAAAGTCCCTAAACTTAACCTACCCTCAGCACTTCAACAGAGGTAAAAGCTAGAGAAGTATACTGTTAATCCTGTCTTATTTATGTCTTTTTAACTCCAACTTTTGGACATGGTTGTTTGCACAAAACACAACATATTGTGTTTTATTAATGGGTGTTGCTAACTATCTAGAAAAAAAGCTTTTCTTGGAGGTGTGCATCTTGATTTTCTGACTTCTTGTACTCGAACACGGGCAGCTCAGGAAGGGCACCGTTCCCGATTTCTGTCTTCCAAGATAAATAATCTGAAGCACAGTAAAAGATATGATCCAGTTGCATGACGGGAATAGTGCGAGGGCTGCAAGAAACAAGTATATTCATTGTTAATTAGTCTGCCAAATATTTTGTCGATTAAATTGATTAGTAGTTTTGTCCATATAATGTCAAAAAAATCGTTAAAAATGTAGATAAGTGTCCAAGGTGATGTCCTCAAATGTCTGCTTTGCCCACAACCCAATGATCTTCTTAACCTTACCATCATAGAGGAGGAAAGAAACCAGAGTTTTCCATTTTAAGAAGTTGGAATCAGGGAATTTGAACTTCTTTCTTATAAAAAAATACTTGGATTAACTAGTTATCAAAAATAATTGGCGGAAATAGTTCAGTAGTTGACGACTAATGAATTCATTGCTGCACTTCTAAATTGTAGGATCTAGGATTTGAGGGGCTTGATCCATAGGAGGGTCTTTGCTGCTCTGATTTTGACAATTTAAAAAAATTAATCTGTCAGAAAATTTTGAAAAATGCTGGTCAGTGTTCAAGATGGAGTCCTCAGGTGTCTTGTTTTGTTCACAACCCAAAGATCTTCAGCTTGCTGTCATACAGGAGGAAAGAAACCAGAAAATATTCAAGTTTAAGAAGCTGGACTCAAAGGTTTTCGACTTTCTTGAAAAAATTGCTCAAACTGATTGACCAATTCTCAAAATAGTTTGCTAATATTTTAATATGTGACAATTAATGAGTTAACTGCTGCAGCTCTAAATAGTAGGATCCAGGGTGGCTTGATCTTTAGTCAGGACAAAAAATCAGGATATCTGAGTCTTTGCTGCTAACGCTAATCTGTCCATCCAAGTCCGAGACAAAATTACTGAACAAGCCATTTAAAGTTCTGAAAAGAAAAACTCTCTTTGCATCAAAAATGTCTTGAGCTTTGTGTGACTGTGTTTCTCTCAAGGTGGCCATTCGGGAACCAGCATGTGCCAATAATGAATCAAACAGCACAGTCTCCCCAGAGAGCATGGTGTTGTGAATGGTTTTCTAATATCATTGATTGGTATTTTTCATACAGCGCACTTGTAGTAAAAAAAATAAATAAAAAAATCCGCTGGTCTCCCTCTGGACGGCACCATAATATTCTGTTGGATCAATGTCTAAGACAAAAGGTTACAGAAAGTGTGTGTGTGCACTGTCAAACCCACATGTGGGTGACGATCTCCCAGCCAGCCAGTCAGCCTGCCTCCCCGGCGGCTCGTGTCAGTCATCCAGGTACACCTCATGGAAACATCACATACATCACGCCCCGGGACCGGGGGCGAGCAAAAGGGAAGCAGAAGAAGAGTAGAGAAGGGAAAAGAAAAGATCCATCGCCCCACCCACAGCCATTGATCAGCAATCTGTAAGAAGAGCCTGATCAATCACGCTGCACGCTCAGCCACTGTCCAAGTGACAGGGCCCAAATAGCCCGAGCCAACAGACTGATGAGTGATATGACAAGCGGATGGGCCCCCAAATGTGTCTCGGCCCATTGATTTCCACTCGGCTCGTAATAAGATCAGCAGACATATGGGTCGCAGTGAGAGCGAAGCGTCAGGGCTCAGGATGAATGGAGCGCTGCCGTTGAGCCACACAGATCTGTGTTTATACGGTGGTTCAGCGGCGGTTAAACGGAGCCCAGAGGAGGCTCGTGGCTTCACTGGATTTTTTTTTTTTTTTTTTACGATCGACAAAGTTAGCTCAGGTTGCGGGTTAATAAACTACAGAGGAAACAACTTCAGCTTTATTTACATGGCTGTAAGATACACTTGGGATTATTTATCATGTGTATCATTTGCCCAGTGGAAGAATGACATAGTACCTTACACAGACCACATGATAATTCACTCTGTTAACAAGCTGAACATTCATTGGCAGGGATTTGCCGACAGTCCCGTGGTTCCAGCATTACCACACCACCTCCTGTCAGATTGTCCTCAGGGATGAGGAGCAATCCAGAACAATCCATTTACTCACTATCTTTCCCCCTCGTTTTGCCTCGTCGCCTGAGCCTGTTTTACCGAAGTTGTCTTTTGGTTTGATGATTATTTTACCCACTTTTCTGCTCTCCTCTCCAGCCCAGCGCTGAGCTTCGCCTACCCTCCGACCCCAGTGGCTCTTCACGTGCACCAGCAGCTGATCGGACGCCAACCGGGCATCGTGGGCTCCGCCTTCGGCCACAGCCCCCCCCTCATTCACCCGACGCCGGCCTTCGCCACCCAGCGACCCGTGCCCGGCATCCCCCCGTCCGGGCTCAGCGCCAGCGAGCGCTCAGCCATCGTCAACGACTCCTCGCAGGTGAGAGCGAGCAGCCGGCGCCTCTGCGATTCATCATCGCAGGTAATAGATAGCAGGCGTCGCATGCCAGCCACATGTGAGCGAAGCGCGGCGAGCGAACGTGGTACAGGCAGGACCCCCCCTCCGAGCGCTCCTCTCCGGGGAGTTTCCTCCTACTTGTGTTGTCTCTTGTTTTTTCCGAGGCCCAGAACGTGCCTGCAGCAAACAACAAGGGGCTTGTTAGCATAGAATCCCACTGCTGACTCCATTAATCACTAGAGAGAGAACAAGGATATAGAGAGGGAATATTGACATGGATGGATGGATCCAAAGGGGCTTTTTCTCTACCTTCCTCAACCCCTTACCGTATGTGCGGGCCCACATTTGAAGTAAATATTCAATGTTTATTACCCGTCCTCCCTGCTGTTTCCCGTGCCTTGAATTTGATCACAAATGAGGCCTCATTCAAATTGGGCACCACCAAAATTGCCTTTTCCCTTCCCCGAATAAACAGAATATTGCTTTGGGGCCACAGCTGAATATCAGAGATGAGGACAAATGTGGCACATGTTTACATGGTTTCAGAGACCGAACGGATGAGAGCGTCCTGTTGAAAAGTGTCGGAAACATATTCAGAAAACAGAAAACCAACAAAATGCATCATTTTTTTCTGAAGTTCAAAAACTCCTTCATACTTTAGCAAGCTTGGTCTGTACCAAGAACTCCCCCAAGGGCATATTTAAGCCAGGGCCAAAGTCAGGTCATCCATTGGTTGAATTGGTTCATGAGTTTGTTTTAATTGCAATGATTAGGGCAGCTAATGTGATACACTGAATTGCATAGTTTTTCATTCGCTCAGTTAAAGCTCTTGTCTTCAGATGCAGGAATCATTACGGTTCAACCACAGTTGTTTTTTTTTTTTTTCTGGTTGATTAAGTAAATGATGGATCGACTTATAAGCAACACATGCATTTTTAATAATACCATAAAGGATAAAACAAGAATAACAGGAGCTTTAATTGTCTCTATAGTCAGCACCGCTGCCACTGGAGGCTCAGAATGAGGAAAACGCTCCAATGTGTTCTCTTTCCGCAGACCAAACCTACGAGTGAATCTGCCGTGAGCAGCACAGGAGACCCGATGCACCACAAACGCTCCAAAATGAAACCGGAGGAAGAGTTGCCGAGCCCCGGCGCCGTCAGCGTACAGGTGGGGGTTTTGTCTACGATGTGCAGAAAAAAAAAATCTAAATACATCGTCAGCGATTAACTCCACAGGCTTCCTCCAGCTTCCTGCCAGAACTGCTCACATTCTGGGGAAAAAGACTGGTTGGTGAATCCCAGAATTCATGTTTATTTTTAGATTTTTTTTTCCTTTTTCCACTAGAATAAGAAGCCCATATAAGTGCTGGTCACCTGCCAACACCGGCTGCAACAAAAGAAAAGCTTACCAGCCGCAGCGGGTATTTATTTACCTGCATGTGGCGGCTTGTCGGCGTTAGTTTCCCACCCTGAATTTATCAGTTTCTATTTCCGAAACACTCCATTGATCTTCGGGGCACTGGAAGGAAATTGTTTTTGCCTTTGTTTAATCAAAATTTTTAAGTGGCTGGGGAAATAAAAATAAAAGAGAAGTGCGATAACAGTGAGTGTTCGCATCTGCAGGAAAAAAAAACCTTTCGTTACCAGTCGATATTTGGGCAGCAGCAGCAGATGCAGCCTTGAGGTGAGCAGCTCGCTTGCATTCGCGCCACACCGGCTCCCTCAGCCATCTAAAAGTGTGACAGTGAAATATGTCTGGGCTAATAGAGCAACCTACAGCAGGAAGAGGGGGTTAGATTCCTCAAATGCTCGCCCCAGTCCTGTCGTATAACAGCCCCCAAATACAGAGAGGGGCTTTCAGTGCTACATTTCCGCTCGGCACACTTTTCTCCCAGACAGGGCCAGATTCACGGGGGCACCGCGGCCGAGACCTGTAACCAATAATTTGCCTTTCATGTGACAAATGGCTTTTATGACATGGGCTGATGTTGGGAGAGGGGGGAGCAGTTCTCTTTGCTTTCACACGTGTTACCTGGTGTTAGGTGACGTCGCTGGTTTTAGCTTCACGCTGGTGTGTTGAAACTTTTCTGCTATTTATATGCAGGACCATCCTGATGGCATGACTCTGGTGAAGGAGGAAGGGGACAAGGACGAGAGCAAACAGGAGCCGGAGGTGGTTTATGAGACGAACTGCCACTGGGAGAACTGCTGCAGAGAGTTTGACACCCAGGAGCAACTCGTGCAAGTGAGTACAAACATGAAGAAGAAGTGTGCACACCCTTTATATTGTGTGAAAGTATCAATGCAGAAGTACTCCACTGCAAGTTAAAAAAAAATCCAGCTTAGCTACAAAATGTACTGGTTTGGTCCCAACATTTTTCCAAGTGCCCACATGTGTTAGCAATACTGAGAAAGGGGGATTTCAAACGCGATAGGCAACATTATTTATTTGTTTCTGTTGCTTGTCTCTTTTCTGCTCTGTCAATACACGGCCTGCAGTTCAGTTGAATAGTCCTGCAATTTATGTGTTGGTTATGTGTTGGTTATGTGCCTGCACATGGAGCTACTTTTAACTGCTTTATATGCAGTTTTATATACAGGGATAGCAGATAAATCAGAGGAGAGAAGATACAAAAAGCTCCAACACACAAATCTGTCTTACAGTTTTTCTCTAATATATGATTTTTTGGGGGGAATATTGCATCATTTCGACATTTATTGAAATGAAACCACACCAGAAGTTTCAAGGGAAAAGTCACTATTTGCCAAAAAGGTTAGAAACCACCGATTTAATCTTTAGCAGTGTGTTGTGGTTTCAAAGCTTGTGTCCACTGTGGAAAATCTTCATCCTAAAGGAAACTGAAGCTGACAGATAAATATAGAGGAGTGTTCCTCACTGAAATGTGGTGGATTCAAAGTAGAAAGTTGCATGAAACGGACATACTCGTGTGAAGTACAAGTACCTCAAACTTGTAGTACAGTAGAGTATTTGAGTGAGTGTAGTAATGTGCATAAATGTGTCACATTTAAAGCTACAAGCAACATGTGTAAGGTGACAGCATGTAAACTAATTATGGTGTAAATGTGACACACTTTCCAGTCTCACTACTCTCACTTTACTTTTTAGCAGCTGATTTCAACAACAACAAGAAAAGTCCTAAAAACCTGCAGTACACTAGATTACTCAACCCCAGACGGACACAGCTTGAGGTGAACATAGTGGAACAAGTAGAGAATTTGTTAAAGAAACGGAGCTAAAACAGAGAGATTTTGTACCTGCCAGATACACAGATACCCCAAATGAATGTTTCTTCATAACTCCTGGATGCATAAAGTCCAGCTCCATCACAGAACGTCTGATTGTCCGTGTGTTCCCAACCTTTTCAGCTCCTCAGTATCCAAAAATCCTGCTCTGGGATGTCACAAATGTTTGTTTTCAGTAGTTTTCTCAATTTAGAAATAGAATTGAGCTCTTGCTTGCTGCTGTTTAGCAAATGGTTTGTATTTCACTCCTGCCTTGCGATCCATCACTTCGTATAGGCAGAGAGGTGTTCAGACTTGACCCCAGCTTGTCTTGTAGGTAAACAGTGAAGCACAACGGGGTTTGTCTCGCTGCAAGATTCAGCTCAGGAAAACACTCGCCAGAACTACCCCGTGTTTGCGAGAGTTTTCCCCCGTTCTCTCCCGTCAAGCTCAGCAGCTTCCAGCAGCATCAACAGAAGCCGCGCTATTCTGGACAATGCTTCCTATCAGGCCGCAACCTCTGCAGCCGGCAGCGGAGTCCGAGCTGCAGGCGTCGACTGATACCGCTGCTGCCGGATTCCTGATTGGATCCAGGGACGGTGGTAATGGGGCTCAAAAGCTGCAGAGCACATATCGCAGCTGAATGGCGCTAACTGATTTGGGTGGGTTAAGCCTTCCAGAGTCAGGATGTGAGCTTTGTGCGCCGCTCTGGACCGGACCCCCTCCCCGTCTGTTATCGGACCTCTCACACAGCCCCGGCAGATGGATGGCTCTCATCGTCTCGTGCCCTGAGGGTTCACCGTAGAGCTAAATATTAACCACATTATGGCTGTGTCACTCCCCCCCCCGCCCCACCGCCCCGACTCCGGCTACTTACACCGACGCTATTAGCTCTGCTTCTCGGGCCTGTGAACCCGTCGAAGGGGGGAAGACTCGAGTTGTTGGGAGTGATGAAATTACACCAACATAGGCGACGGTGAAGTGTGCACACCCACACGTGCACACACATCTGATAGAAAGATCCTCAGCTCTCCACAGCTGTCTATTTGCCGTCTTGACATTGCAATCCTCAGCTGCGGTGGTAACCCCTATCTATAATTGATATCCTCAGCACGGAATGGGCTGCCTCCCGTGTTTGAAGGGCTCAGCTCAAAGGTTGAGGATCTTGACAACTTCTTGCCCCTGTTTCAGGTGGTGGGAGAGGAAAAGGGAGAGGATGGCTTCTTAATAGAGGAAAAAAAACCCTTCGCTCCTCTTACTGTATCGTCACACCAGGTGGCCATCCAAACAAAGCACTGTCCTCTCATTCCTCCACATAGACTCTCCAACCTTGCCAAGCTATTATCAGATTGCCGTGTAGACACACGCCGACGAAATCCTTATTAGTTTTCCATCTTGGAATTGTTTTTTTTCTTCCCCCCCTCCCTCCTTTTCTGGCATTTGACTTTCTGATATTTTATTTCTCATTTTCTATGCGCATGCAGATATGCAGAGAGATGCCAATAAAAGTCTTCGCCTACAGAATCCCTGCCCTCTAATTCAGCAGAGCGGACGAGAAAATGCTCTTATCTCTCCTGCACCCCCACCCCCCTCAGTAATAGGATAAGTACAGTATTTGGACCACAGTGGCTCTCCTCACACACTGGGAGGGGTTTTTTTTGGGGGGGTGGTGGGTGGAGGGGGATTTCCATATAACCAAACAATGGAGCGTCCCTTCCCCCTGTACTTGTCTTGTGAAATGGCTTTGGGGGGGGAAAAAAAACACATAATGAGAATTTTTTTTCTTTACCCACCAGCTTTTGCACAAAGTTTCTACGTGTGTTTAGCTTGTAAAAAAAATAAAAAATAAAAATACGACTGCTTGTGTTGACAATCTGTGTCGCGAATTAAACGGCTTTTTGAAGTATTAAAAGTAACGCCTGCACAGATTCAAATACCCCCCCCACCACCACCCTCCTTTTTTTCTTTGTGGTTGGCCTAATTTTAGAATTAAGCCTTCACACCACCCTCATCGCTTTCCACCTTGTTCAAAAGCACTCCTGCCGCGCTCTTGATGCATATTTTTACACTCTCAAGCATGCTTCTCACCATGACATGCCACGGCGTTCCTTTATCATCTGCGTTTAAGCGCTCTCGGTGCAGCCGATAAGATAAACATCAGATCTATGCAATTTGGCTCACTTATCTGGCCTACCCAGTCAGCAAAAGCGAGGCGGGTGTCAATTTTAGTTTGCTGTATTTATTTCATTTATTACATTTCAACTCTCTATACCTCTCCATCTCCCTCTCCGCTCGGCTCCACATTCTTTTGCTTCCCCCTCCTCACCCCTTTTTTTTTTTTTTTTTCAGCGTAAACCTCTCCCTCTCTCATTTTCTCTTTCATTTTCTCTCCCTCCCCTCTTTCCCCTCGGAGGGAGTACTTTTAAAGATAAGGCCTGGTGGCTCCTTTAATGTCTCTCTTGAAGTAGGCTTTCTTCACTCGGGTTTTGTCGCCGGAGATGCCAACCCCACACTCCCATAATTCCCTAATATGGCCTTGCTCAACAATCTTTTATTATTTTCTCATTGATCTATTACTGATTCTTCGCCACGGAGGAAATCTACAAGGGTGCTTTACGTTTCCGCCGCGGTTGTGCGATGGAAATGTTTAGTAAGCCTTATTGTTCTCCTCGTGACAGTGACGTTTCAGTAACAGAGTAACACAGTAGCTCAAAAAATAATAAAGACTGGCGCTTTGTAAGGTGATGTCATCTGAATCGGCACAAAAGTTTTCTTTGCCCCGATTTGTTGGATGAATTTTTATGATTTAACCCAAAAAGATTCTGGGTGTTTTTCTTGCTGCTAATATGAGTTTTTTCATTCAATATAAAGACCTACACCCCTATAAAAACAGCACAAGTGTGGCAAATAGTAGCAAGAACTCCGAAATGTCTTTTGTGCAGTGTGGCTAAGTTAGTAAAATTGCGAAAAAACAAAAATGGAATTAACCCGTACAACATTTTTCCAAGTGCCCACAGGTGGTACCAGGCCTTAAAAAAAAAAAGGTGATTTTACACCTTTTTAAAAAATTGTTTTACTACTTACATTATTAGTCTGTTTCCGTCCACTTTGTAATACACTGCCTGCAGCTCAGCCGAATAATCCTGCATTTTTTTTTTGTGTGTTGGTTGCAGTCATGATTTCCCGCTAGTTTATTTTTTACAGAATCTAGTTTATTTTTGCTAAATTTTTAATGCAATATGTAGAATCACATGATGTTTGATAAATGATCAGTGATTTAAGCTGATTATATTTTTGGCTCAGATGTCATGTCGCAGATGTGCACTAAGTGAAAAAAATCAGACAATTCTTTCAGTTTTTACAGATTCTGATAAATGGTGTCATAAATGAACAACAACATGCCTTCCAACTCTGCTGCCAGAGGATTAAAGTTTAATTTATCTTCCAACATGACAGCTTGTGTGCAAACAGTTGAACCTTTTCTGGCTGGTGAACTTGAGAATTCAGATCCTGTCCTGTTTCTGCGCGCCATGTAGGATGTGCCAGCCTATATATATACGAGGGCGTTGGTGGTCTGCATGTGTGTGTTCTCTCGGCTCATCAGGCCTTTTCCACCCTCCAGAGTTTCCCCATTCGGTTCCAGGTCATCTACATAGGTGGCGCTGTGATGTCCTTGATGGGGGGGGAGGCGGCTCTCGCGTCGAGGCGGCGGCTGCTGTTCGGTGTTAAAGGGAGATAAACGCAGGCGCAGTCTGAAGGCAGCCCCCCTCCTCTCTGGCTGCTGGCACAGGCCTTTAATTGGTAAAATGCAGATTTTTTTTGATCAGGAGAAGGATTAGGCCCCTTATCTGTCTAGAGTATCTTACTCCAAGATGAAAAGACTGTGCTGAATTACACATGCCAATTCTAGCTCCCTGCCCCCTGCTCGCTCACTCACTTACTCTCATCCTCCCTCCTTCACTCATTCCATCTCACTTCCCCCCTTTTTTTTTTCCATCTTCCCTCCCTCCTTCTTTTCCCCCTTTATTTTTTTTTGCCTTTTTCATGCTCGTCCCCCCCCACCTCCACCCCCTCTTTACACAAAGCACTTCAGCAACTGACATCACAAAAGAGCATATGATTTATTAGGCGGTGTTTGATAAAGCTAAACGGTGTTGCGGGTCCCACAGCTTAGTGAAATTGCCTTGTAAACAGGCCCTCTTTTCATGCACGCTTGCATTCTAATGCATGAAGCCCGTGTCCCAGAGAGGGTTTGATAAGGAGACATGGAGATGGATACTGAAGTGGGAAAGTAGCAGAAATAAAAAAAAAAAACGAGACTACAGTAATGCATATGAGCTTCGCAAATAGGGGAGGGGAAAATAATTTAAAATCAGAAGCTTTTGTTTTCTAGAGAACACAAAATCAAGAATCGCGGTGTAGAATTACGCGTGTTTTACTCCTATTTGTGGTTGTTTTTTTTTGGCGGCTGCACCTGCGTGTATGTATGTGTGTGCGCCCCTCATACGTCACAGACGGCTCCAGTGTCCCCTGTGTCCGTGTCCCTCGCGTTCCCTGTCGCGCGACTCCCTCCTAAATCCATCTTGGTGGCGTTTTTACAGTTGTTGGCCGATAAGCTGGCAGGGGGAAGATGAATAACCTGCCGCGCCGCCGCTATCAGCACCTGTTTGTCGATTTAGCCGGCCAACGGGACCTGTCTGCTCAGCATGGAGATTATTGATTCAATAAGAATTGCCATTAGATCATGCCATTAGGTTTCTCGGCAGCCCTCCCCGCCAACACCTCACCCCTCTCCCCTCCCGGTGCTGTCTGTCCCCCTCTCTGTCAGCTCGGAGCCTCATGCATCAACACCCGTCAACGACCTCCTTCATTTGTACAAACAAGGAGTGTGAGCGTGCATCCGTCTGTGTGTGTGTTTGAGCGCGTCGTGCCAGCCGGCCGGCGTGATCCAGCACCGCCGCGCTCGCTCCCATCGCTCTCAGCCGGGGGATATTGAACGCTGGTCACAACAGACCGATCGCTTGCCACAGGGATTCCCTCACAGAGAGGAAGAAAAAGAGAAAGACGAGTCAGGTTTTCTGAAGCTCCGAACAAGGTGGGGAGGAGATCAATCTTCGGGGTGGGGGGAAACTTCACCAACGTCTATGGTCGTCCAGTTCCCAATCATTTTCCCCTTGAATTAGTCTTGTTTTGTCACTTTAAAATTAAAAAATGTCAAGCGAGAATAATGGAGGTTATTTGCTGATGTATTAGTGTCCATTTCGCTCATTGCTTTTCCTTTTTGCGCTCCGCTGTTACTGTGCTGATTCATTTGTCGATACTCCTGCTTTCTGGAGCCGGGGTCAAAGTGTGGCTTGAGGAAAGATTGAAAGCGGTGCGGGTTTCTGCTGGGTGTCACGGTCGTGCACCGTGGACAGCGAGAAGGTGCAAAGATGACATTGTCAGGGGAGTGTCACGCCTGGAGGGGAAGCTGAGCCGGGATGCTTTACTAGTTTCGGTTTTATAGTTCAACAGTGCTCGCAAAAAGCATTGATTCCTCCAACATTTACAAGCAAAGTCAAGTCTGTATTTATCTCCCCTTCTCCCATCCGTCCCTCTTCATTCGCCCCCGAGGTAAAAAGTCTCCTCTGCTGCTCAGGAATGTAATAATACTGGTTTCTTTGGGTCAGGATATTGTCTGTCTCCCTGGGTTTAAATTGCTCTCAGAAAGGCACTTCAGAGGCCACCACACACTGTTGTCTCTGAAAGAGAGCCAGATGTTGACTTCATCCCCAGAGGGTCTACGTCTGCATGTTTTTTTTCTTCTTTCTTTCCCCCTCCTCACCTCTTTCATTCCACTGCAACATCCACCACTTAGCCCGTTTTACAAGACAGTGAGAAAAAGATGGAGGAAAAGGAGGAGAGAAAGGTGGTGCTCGCAGATATAATGCTTGGCTGGAGTTGTAAAGCCCTTGCATTTCTGAAGCCTTGACTGAACTTTTGATTTTTTTTTTCTCACCCTATCTCCTCACCTCCCTCCCGACTCCCCTTCTTCCTAAGCCTCAGATTGGAAGTTGCCACGGCAGCACAACTGTCAGCACTTGTCATGGAGGGGCGAGGGCCCAATGTGATGCGAAGTGACAGGGTTTTATTTGAAAATCCTGTTCAGATCGGACACTGAGACTCACAAGTCTGCCTGTTTTTCTTTCTTTTTTTTTTCTTTATGCCCGCCTTTGTGCAGATTTCAACAGTGAGAGAAAGAAAAAGGGCTGGAAAGGAAGGAAGGAAGGAAAAAGTTCAGAGGGATGAGATGGAAGAAATTAAATGGAGAAAGTACAGCATGAGAAGAGATGGAAAACAGGAAAGCAAATGTTATATTTGCCTCTTATACTGCAGAGCAAACGTTTCCTGAAGCCGAACAACAAATCAGCTCAATGCAAAACGACACTGCGCTTAGCTCTCGCTTCATGTGGAGGCACAGCGAGAGCGTATAATAATAACGCAGCCCTGCTTTAAGTTCTCTCATCTTCTTTTCTAGCACATCAACAATGACCACATCCACGGGGAGAAGAAGGAATTTGTGTGTCGGTGGGAGGAATGCTCTCGAGAGCAGAAGCCCTTCAAGGCACAGTACATGCTGGTGGTCCACATGCGCAGGCATACTGGGGAGAAACCACACAAGTGCACAGTAAGGATGCACATATTTGTTCAGTTGACTCCATTTATTTGCAGATGGAAATCTGTTTTGCATGATGACACAAACTCCTGGTATTGAATTGAGTGATGCTCTATTCCTTTTGTTTCTTTCCACAGTTTGAAGGCTGTACCAAGGCCTACTCCCGCCTGGAAAACCTTAAGACTCACTTACGTTCCCATACTGGAGAGAAACCTTATGTGTGCGAACACGAGGGCTGCAACAAGGCTTTCTCCAATGCGTCAGACCGGGCAAAACATCAGAATCGCACACACTCAAATGAGGTACAGACGAAGATGCTTTCAGATCGTCAAATTTAGTCCTCCAATTTCCTACCACGATGTTTTACCGTCTCCCTCCTCTCTTTTAGAAACCCTATGTGTGTAAAATCCCAGGCTGCACCAAACGCTACACGGATCCCAGCTCCTTACGCAAGCACGTCAAGACGGTACACGGGCCGGAGGCGCACGTCACCAAGAAACAGCGTGGAGATTACCCACGCCCTCCGCCCCAGCCTCGGGAGCCTGGAGGCAACAGTCAGGGTCGGTCGCCAGGGCAACTGCCCCTGGGTGGGTACACGGACCAAAGGGAGTACAACCATGCTACCTCAAAACAGGATGAATGTCTGCAGGTCAAGTCTATCAAGACAGAGAAGCCCATGGTAAGACTTCACTTCAGGTTTTCTAGTTGTTCTGCTTAGACTCTTTGACTTTTCTAATGTTTCTAACTAGTTTCCCTTTTTACTTTAACAAATAATTTGAATGCATTGAATTGGGGGCATGCTTATTTACCACCAAACTATTTCACATCTTCTAATGAGTACATGTTTTCCTCTATCCAATGCTTCGGCATTTCTCTCCTTCCCTTTCTAAGGACAGTGGGTAATCAGGTGAGATAGGTATCACTTCGCATTGCATTTGTAAAATATTCTTCCCATCTTTCCTGTTTCGATCGTCTCGACTTTTCTCATCTGATCACAACTGCTTGACTTTTTCACCCTGAACGTGCCAGATTTGTTCTCATCACAGGTTTCTCTCATCCCTCACATTCATAAAAAAGATTCTTCTTCTCATTTCACCGCACGGCACTTTGATATTTCCCGAAGACGATGCATTTCTATGAGGAGTGCCAATGCCTTTGGGCAGAACTGCAAGGGCACTGAAAGTATGCGTGATACTGCCCAGGGCTGCTCTGTGCAGCCAGATTCACTCACTACTAAACAGGGATGAATAGCCTTCCAACACTGCTGACACTTGATGCCAAAAAAAGTGATTTCATTATTCCTCAGTGCAACACAGTTCCTAAAATTCTGTAAACAATCTAATTAGGCCGTGGCCAGTCACACAAGAGACCTTTATCCAATTCTCTGAAAACAACCAAAAACATGATTTTGCCTTTTGAAGCTTTTTTTTTTTTTTTTGTATCCCAACTGGGTCAGGAGGCATTACCCATGCCCCAATAATCTACTAAGCGGTATTTAACAAACACATCTTTTTTTCCTGGTAGAACAAAGTTGGTTCTCACAACTTCTATGATTATACAGGTTCATTACAGGAACATGTAATTATTATTTTAGTTGCCATTGTCTGACGCTATAGAGAATACATCCCTCCAAGCATTACATTGTGTCATTGTTTGTGACGTTCAACATTGTGTATCTTCCCCTTGTGTTACCTGGAGCTAACTCGATAATCGTCTGCTTATCTCTTTCTTCTTCCTCCTTTTTCTCTCTTGCCCTTCTTTCTTGGTCTTGTCAGACGTCTCAGCCAAGCCCTGGCGGTCAGTCTACATGCAGCAGTGACCAGTCCCCCGTCAGCACCTATCCCAGCAGTGGAGTCCAGCTTGCTGTGAGCGCCGGACGCTCGCCAGGGGAGGGGCTGGAGGAGGACGAGGAGAAAGAGGAAAATGAAGAGGAGCTAGAGGAGTGTGAGGGTGAGCCAGCCCCCATCATGGACTCCACAGTCTCCACAGCGACCGCGGCCATGCTGACCCTGCAGGCGAGGCGAAGCATCGGCCGCCCCCTGCGCTGGATGGAGCACATCAAGATGGAGAGGCTGAAGCAGGTGAACGGAGCGCTGCCCAGGCTGGGGCCACTGTCCCCTACACCGCCCCCCAAAGGCACTGCAGTACCCAACATCCTGGGGAAGGGTAAGGTTATCTTTTCAAACCGTCATTTTGTGCTTTGACCCTCTGAGCCCCAAAACCTGCTGTCAGGTTTGGGATTCATAGTATTATTTTTAAAAATGCCAAAATGACACCATTTGTCAGAGCAGACAGGTAGAATCATTGGATTTTCAACTTTCTCACAGTCCTTGAATTTGTTGTGTGACTGTCAGTTAACCAGTCCACCAAAACTAAGCTTAAAATTATAGTATTTCAACAAAATCACATCTCTGTCGTTAAAAATATGCCAGAAACAAACTGTGTACAATAATCAGATTCTGTAAAAAAATGAAAAATAAATTTTAAAAATAAAATTCTGCACTCCTCAGTGCAACCATAAAGCCATTGGTAACTCAGCTGTGATCAACAGTCACATGACAAAATTTCAAGAACTATTAGTGTAGTAAAATATCTAAATGTATGTAGAACAACCATCTGTTTTCCAGTGTGGGTAAAAAAAAATGGTAGCACTTGAAAAACATTAGACATGGTAATTGCAGATTTTTCCATTTTTTATGAAATAATCATTTTTCTTTTTTTATGATTTGTGGCACTAAAACTTTGTTATACTGCAAAAAAAGACATTTTTTGTGTACTTCACACCTTCCACACAAGTCTCTGCTGTTTCCTTAGAGGTGCAGGACTTTATATTAAAGTGAAAAATGAGCCCACAGTCAGTAAAAATATGACGGGAGCAAAATATGTCCAGAAGCTGCTTGGGGTTATCTGAGGTCCAAGGCAGCATGGGAAACTTTTTGTCTTAAAATGTTTTACAAAAACAGCTCACATTTGAGTTCATGTGGGTATTTTGCTGTTACACAACATCTGTTCACAGAATTTACACATCAACACGACAAATCAGAGAAATTAATTATCCTGAATTCTATCTTGCCCATTTTGGCTGAAGGACTAAGGCAAAACAAATGCTTAAAATTTACTGTTCCGCTGGAAAATGGTATCAAGCTGTATATCATATCAGAAACAATAGCATGTAATGTAATGTTTCATGGCCAAGTGCTGCCAGTTGTCTGTGGTAACATCTGTTTGAGAGATCTCTCCACACTAACACTTAACTTATTTGGCTTCTTCTCTCTCATCCTCCAGTTATACTCCTTTACTAAACTCTTTTCCTTGTTCATTCCATCATTGTGCAGAATTTCTTCATTCCATTTTCTCTTGCTGTGTGTCTCCACAGGATCCTGCCTGGGCAGGCAGTGGGGGGTGTCTGTTCCTCAGCCACCTGCTCCTGCTGAGCTGGGCAGCACGGAGCTAACGGTGCTCAATTTGCTCCGAGACCGGCGTGACAGCAGCGGTAGCGCCACCAGTTCAGCCTACCTGAGCAGCAGCCGACGCTCCTCGGGCATCTCCCCCTGCTTCTCCAGTCGACGCTCCAGCCAGGCTTCCCAGAGTGAGGGTACAATGGCAGCCGCCCACCACCGCCGCCTCCACAACCTTAGCTCCACCGATTCTTATGATCCCATCTCCACTGACGCCTCCCGCCGGTCCAGTGAGGCTAGTCACTATGGAGGTGGGCCAGGAGGAGGGGGTGGAGGGATACTCTCAGGTGGGGGCTGTGGAGGTATAGGACCAGTAGGCTTCGGAGGAGGTGGGGGGTCGCGGGGGATGCTAAATCTGACCCCAGCACAGCACTACCACCTTAAAGCCAAGTATGCAGCAGCAACTGGCGGCCCACCTCCCACGCCTCTACCCAACATGGAGCGCATGAGCTTGAAGACTCGCATGGCCATGATGGATGAGGGTGGCAGCAACCACTGCTTGCCACCTCTAGTCAGGCCACCACGCTGCAGTGAAGGCACCAATGGGTACAACAATGGGTATATGGGGCATGCAGGTTACAGGAGGAGGATCCTATATCCTGGTGAGGGACCACTGAATGGGAACCGGAGGGCCAGTGACCCAGTGCGGACGCAGGCTCCTGAAACTTGCAATTTTCCCCCTGTGCAACGCTTCAACAGCCTTAATAACCTCCATCCTCTTCCACCTCTGGCTCATCATTCTACACCTGAATCTCGTAATTTTAGCCTACAGAACTACACACGCTCAGAGGGAAACCTGCAGAGAGGCCTGCAGCACTCACCATACACTCCTAGCATTGCAGAACACGCGGCCTTAGAAGCTCTGGCCATGGAGGATGATGGGGAGGCTGGCTTGTTGCTTGGGGACGAGGATATGCTACCAGATGACCTGGTACAGTATCTCCACTCCCAGGTTCAGGTGGACAGTGGCTCCTACATGCACAATGAGGACCAAATAGCTTCTAGCCAAAGGGACATCTCCCATCTATCCATGGAGGAGATAGACCAGATCCAGACTTCAGGGTTTAATATGACCTTCCCTGGGTCCCACAGTCTACAGCAGCAGATCGCAGAGAGGAAGAGCCCCAGTAAGCTTCCCATCCAGTGGAATGAAGTGAGCTCCGGGAGTGCTGACAGGTCCCCTCAGAGGGAACAGAACCATCTTTCACAGTGTGGAAGGTGGCCAGGCACAGAACATGGACCTGTATCTGCACCATTTGGCAGGTTTGGTAACATGGTGGTTCAGCAACAAGTTGATTTCCAGAACAGTTGTGCCCAGGCTAATCAGTCTCAAAGTGCTTGCTGTGTCAACCTTGGGGTGAAGCTAGAGACAACCCCTAACTCTTGCTTGGAGATGAAAGGCACTGGTCATAACTCAACAAACACCTTTGGCAGGCCTAACTTCTCACAAATCCTCGATGGGCCTCTTCCCCAGAGCTTCAAACAGCAGGCCTCCATTGGACCTCAAAAGCAGAGCCACTTCCAGCAGAACCACAACAGCAGCACCTCTTGCCAGGTTGGAAACAACCTACTCCTTAGCAGGGCATCCATGGACAGCCTCCCTAGCCTCTCCCAGGGTACTGCTCTTCATCACAATCGGCTCACACATGCCCCTCGCCCACCAATCAACGGTTACAGGAATTCGGTCAGGACCCAGCAGTACCTCAATCCTGAGACCTCCAATGAAATCCAATCTTGCCCCAACCAGCAGCAACAACTGCAGAGGAGTGGGGACCACTGTTCCCTTGCACATCAGGTTTCTGGGCTGAAACTGGAGACCCAGGACCATGGATACTTAGAGCAGGCCTTTGGTGACTGCCTCTCTTACGAACCAGCAGATCGCAAGGCCTCCTCATTCCCTGTTCTGGAGGACCAGTGCTTGCTGGACTCCATAGCTGAGTCTGAAGGACAAGGTGGTGGCAATGGCAATGGGAACTCTGTTGCCCTTCTCTCCCCTGGTGTTGACCAGGTGACCAGCACAGTGGACGGCAACGTACCTGGTGTATTAGATGAAGGGGTAAGTCTGGACTTTGGTGCCATGCTGGAGGATGGCTACGACCAGGGTAGCCTGGTCTCAGGGGTGTTGAGTCCCTCCATCTTCCAGGGTCTGTCCAGGACATCCTCACGCCTCACCACCCCTCGAGCATCCGCTACCTTCCATAGCGTGGCCCCCGGGCTAAACAACATGGCCATTGGAGACATGAGCTCTCTCCTCACCACCCTCGCTGAGGAGAGCAAGTTCCTGGCGATCATGCAGTAGCTGCTCTCTCTCTCTGCTTTCTCCTCCCTTAGGAAAAATGGAAAATAGGAAGAGAAAAACTCTGGTGTATGTGAAGATTAAGACAAAAGTGGCAATTATGAGAACTTTATTATGTACTTAAAAGTGTTCTGAAACAGCAGTTGCCAAACCCTTTTATTTTGTAAAAATGTCATCCCACACAGAAATGGGATGTGTCAAAATTATGTATAAATAAATAGTTATATTCCTTTTCTGGAATGAAGGCTATTTTTGGAAGCCCTTCGCTTTGTATAACTATGTGATGGTGAGCAAAAGCTCACTTCCTTGAATCAGTATTCTGTGTATTGTCACTGTTTTTGCTGTACGCGCTGTTGGTAAAAATGCATGTACTCAAGCTAAACATTGAACACTGTCTATATAAGTACATAGACTAGCCCATGTTGCCAAGTGTCAACCGTTCTAATCCTACAGGTACAATGCCGCTAAATCCATTCTCGTTATAGCAGGTGAGACATGGGTCATTAACTTAACCGGCCCTGATGACAACTTTATATATCATAGGTTTTAATAAGTGGTATAATTACATTTGTTGTCATTTTGTTTCTGTAAGTTACTTTTGTGAAGCTGTAGATGTTTCCGTGCTTCTACCAAGTTTTACCAAGTGATGTTTTTGTCAAGATGGTATTGAGTCCAAAAAAAATAAAAAAAATGGACAACACATCCGAGTTTTCAAGGCACCGTAGATTGTCGTCTACTTGATATCTAAATGGCTTGATTTAGTTAGTCTGGTAAGGTACTCACAAGTGTATATAACAGTGTTTTCATATTCTGTTTGTGATCTGATTTTTGATGTTGGATTGCACGGTTGTTCAGAGCTGATGTGTAAATGGACATTCTCTCCTTGATTTGGTGCTTTTATGTATGCTTACACGAATTGATATGAGTACTTTTATGGTTTTAAACTGTCTTAATGAGCAACAATGGTCCGCAGCACACACTACGTGCTGTAAAGTAATGTGTTTTGTTTTTATAGGAAATCATCCGTATTGTTTTCTCCAAAGCTCTTAAATTCAGAATGTGTACTGCCATCAAGTATTGCAGTGACTTTGTCAACAGTGTTAGTATTGCCTTGCAGTCTTATGTGACTGCACACAGAATATTGAGTAGTTTACCTTTTATTCAGCGTCAAAGCAATGAGGTACAAACTGTTTTATTGTTCTTTGGTACTTTTGTCTTTTTTGTAGCTGTGCATTGATGTTGTTTTTTGTTTTTGTTTTTTTTCAAAGAAGTAGAAATCATTTCCTTTGAAAGAAGGAAATTACAGAGGTATGTGCCTTATACCTGTCGGTAAAGAGAGAGATCACTGCCAATCTTCCATTGTGAATTATGAAAAAAAATAAAAACTAAACAAGTGTCTCGTGAGACCTGAAAAAGAAGATAAAATGACAGAACATTTATATAAGAAAAGTCTGAATATCAGAAAAGTTAAGATTTGCGAAATGCATTCTACTTTTCTTTGATTTTTTTTTTCTGTTTTTTTAAGTTTTCACATTTATTGTGCTTTTATATATATTATGTAAATACATTACTCTTTCTGTAGGTTTAGCAGAGGAAATGGGGGAAGTATCCTGGGACCAATAAAGAACTGACTTTGAAAGCAGGGATTCCCAGGCCCTGGGTAGAGGCCAGGCGGATCTGGCTCAGAGCGGAGCTTCAAGTGCCCAGCGCTGCCCCTCCGCCAGAAGAGCCGCTTTGCTCTTTTATAACTGACTACAAATGTTTGTATGGTTTTAATAAAAATGGAAATTATATTTTAAGTCTCTTTTCTTCTTTATGTGACAGTTCCGATAGTGTGTGGAAAATTTGGGTTTGAGTTATGTATTTGTTTTAATGAAGACACAAACCTAAGATAGAAGATAATATGAATGAATGACTTCTCTAATTCTGTTCAGATCCAACCTAAATTAAAACCGCAAGCGGCGATGGACGGGTCCTCGCACCTGCGCTTGTCGGCCTTCACGCACGGCGGGGTGTGGCGCAAACCTGCTCCGCGCGGGACTGTGATCCGGCATGTCGAGTTTGGGGCAGATCGGAGCAAATGTGGCCTAGTTACGAGCCACTTCCTGTTTAGTGGCGAGCCGCGGCGGCATGCGTGTTGGCCGGGATGGAAACGCGCTCTGGCTGAGACTCGGAGCACACGTGTAACATGTCAGGCTGATTGGAGCACAGACAGCACGTCTCGTATTCTTGTGTTTTATGGCGTTGAGGCCAAATTCAGGGGGGTGCCATTTCCATGCCGTCACACTTGTGCGGACCGTTTTACTAACGTGTAATCACCACCTCCTGTAGTTTGTGCTGGCCAAATTTCAGGTGTGTACGACCTTCCCTGTAGGAGGAGATAGATTGTGAAAATGGGCAAAAGTCAGCCAAATGCGGCAAAATTGACACAGGGGTTTTTCAACATAACGGACTTCCTGTTGGGTTTAGGGCTTGGCACTGATTGACTTTTTTGTGCGTCCTGACCTGCTACATATGCAAAGCGAATCTTGTAGCTGTAGGTGAACCGACCTTCCGACAAGAGTCAGTTGAATGCAAAAAACACTGCGAAAATGGACAAAATGGCCATTAATCGAAATTGGACAGGCTGCCATTTCCAAACCGGGCCTCAGCGGAGCATTTGAAGAACTTTCAGTCACCATGTCCTGTAGTTTGTGCTCACCAAATGTGTGTACGACGAACCCCCTAGGAGGAGTTCGATTTAGAAAATTGCCAAAAATTGCCATTTTTGAGCAAAAATGGCCTGGCATGGTAGCGGTTTTTCCAACATGGCGGATTTCCTGTTGGGTTTACAGAAACATGCTAATGGACTTTTTTGTGCGTCACAAGTTGCTACACATGTGTGGCGAATGT
>NW_007578712.1:0-63565 GCF_000690725.1 Stegastes partitus
TTTTCTTTCATGTAACCTAATTGTGCCTTTCCTGGTTAACGATACACCATAGAAGATCAAATTTTATGCTGTAGCCACACACACACACACACACACACAATAGAGAGTCTCTTGGTATTGAAACTGACAGAAGATTCAGACCCATAAAGTCACCTCAGCTGTGTTTTATTATGTGTGCAGTGTGCTCAGGCTGAAGGTCCAGTGCAGCACATGACATGTTTTTATCTGACACCGGCAACACACTCGGCTTGTGTTGTTTTTGTTGCCTGTTTAACTACATGCGCACACACACATGCATGCACACACTGAGCCTCTGTCCTCGCTGCGTCTTCCTCGTCCTCCTCTCTCTCATGTCTCTGCACTCTTGGTGCAGGTCAGGATTTACAAAGGCAGAGACTCAGCTGGAGCAGACACATAAAGTAACTGTGTGTTAGTGTGTGTCGATGTGTGTGTGTGTGTGTTCCCTCCTCTGAACATTACTGAAGCTCTAAGGCACTTTCTGCACCAGATGCTTGTTTCTATCCCTTTGTCACAACTGTTGTTTGATCTGGAGGAAAAAAAACATCCACACATTCAATTAGTGTACCTTTTGTTGTTTGAAATAAACACAAACCCCATGTGGTGAATTTTAAATCAATACTGTAATTGCTCTTTTTTTTTTTTTTTTAAATCGACATTAAAATGTACACCCCCCTTTTTTTGCCAAAGAGAACAGATAAAAACATCCATTGTACAATAAATGTAACTCCACAAATGGCAGGCAACAGTGGGAGGCAGTAACAGATACACATCACCTCAGAGCAGTACTGAAAAGATACACAACAGGGTTTTTTTTTTGTTTTTAAATGGCAAAAGCATGACAGAAGTTTTACAAAAACAGATCAAAATGGTAAGCATAATAGAACCACCACTACAATATAGAACTCAGACTGGCTGTGTCTGAGAAGTGTCAGATCACTGCTTCATATTCTTTTACATTTATATCTCTTATATACAGTATGCAGCCACATATAAAATCCAAAATATATGATCAGTGGATGGTTTCCGCCTACTGTGCAGTAACAGGACTATATTTCTGCACACCAGACTTTAAATGTAACACTAACTGTGAGGTTTAAGTGCTGACTTTCAGCTTCCAGGGTATTTGAAGGATTAAAAAAATAAGTAAAATAAAAAAAACTTGGGGGAGTAGTATGAATTGTTGTTCTGTATGCTTGAGGGGATAAGCATTCAAAGAGCTACAAGTTTTCCACGGTTGATTGGTTATGGATGTGATCACCCTTAAATTAAAGCTGAGAGTCAGTGCTTTAAAGGATAAAGCTGTGGTGTATTTTTTGTATTGTCAACACATCAGACAATGTGCTAATCCTCCCTAAACTTTCTGACTTCCCAATAGCCTGTTGGGAACTTGCAGTTTGCCACAAGCCAATTTGTTCCAATTGAAGAAGTAAACATTTGAAAACTGGTCAAAAATATATGGTTTATCTTTTTATTTTAAAGAAAAAACCAAAAACAGTTAAAAAAAAAACAACAAAACAACTAGGCAGGTACTCAGCCGACAGAAATAAGTAGTGTTTTTGTTGGGGACTGTATTTAGCAGCAAATTTATACACTGAGTAGTTCCAGCAGGTTGAAAGTAAATAACAGTGCGTTACAAAACTAGCAAAAGAAACCAAAACATTTTTTTTTCTACCAGACATGCAAATATAAAGCTGGACTTTACATTATTGTTATTGTGATTAGTGCAAAGTTGGACATGTCAACAAAGAGGTTTATCACAATTTTTTCACTTTTAGTGTCAGTCTCAAGTGGACATTTAAGGAACTGCAGTTTTTCGCACTTCAGAATGGGTCTTATGTCTCAGCTCCAGAGGTTGCCGCTTGGTATGTAGTAATGAATGAAGATGGTATTCCTACCAGTGTGCTTTTGTCCAGTGAGGGAAGTTTATAGTACAGATGAACAAGCTATATTGCACTTTAGCTAAACAGGTAATATTGGTTATTGGATCAATTTGCTGTTTGTTTTGGTCTTTTAATGTAATTCACTTTACATGATTTTGGATCTCAGAATCATTGCTCACATCTAAGATTTGTTCAGCTGTTTAAATCTGGCTTCTGTAAACTGATGGAGGGCTGTCTTCAGTCATAGGTTAGTAGACAATATCTTTCCACTGGCAAAATTATATTTTCCTGCACAGCTAGCCCACAGAGCCATGAAACTTTTTTTTTTTTCTTTTTCTGTTGATTGGTTAAGGACAAACACCCACCACTCGCATTACACTACTAATTACTACTACTAATGACTGATGTGAAACTGAGCTGTCTAGATTATCTTCACCTTCAGAGCCACCTTCATTCTTTAACTTCACACTTCACACATCTTTTTTTTTTTTTTTTTAAATTCATGCGCAGGACTTCAAGACCACATTAAAAGTGTCACTACATTAACTCTGACACATACAGAGCAGCTAACTCTCAATGCTTTTTCAGACTAGCTCTCCTTTCCATTAATCTAATGGAATCTGAATGTCTGCTTCATGTTTAAATGAACACCCTGGTTACCTTTCTGTAAAGCTGCCTCAGTACTCTTATCAAATAGCACTGCTAATTAGATATTTGCAGTGCTGTATTTTGCTCGGAAACCTTGGATCCTGGCGTCTGTGTGGATGTTACTTTGTCATGTGCCACCCACTCAAACATTGTTGTGGACCACGTGCATCCCTTCATTACAATGGCATGCACAGATGGCGGTGGCCTCTCCAGCAGACTAAAGGGCCTTGCCACACTGCAAACACTGTTCAGGAAGAGCTCCATCAAACACAAATCTCCCCTGATCCCAATTCGATTGAGCATCCACAGGATGCAACAGAGCAAACCTGATCCATGGAAGCCCAAAGGCTCCGCTGCCAACATCCCAGCGCCAGACACCACATGACAACCCCAGAGGTCCTGTTTCTATGTCCTGATGAGCCAGAGCTCTGTTGGTCTCACTAGGGGAACATACACAATGTTGTGGCTGATCAGTGTGAATGTCAATAAAATCATATACTGCTGCAAACCCAGTCTAGCAATTAAATGTAGTTGTACAAATTCTGAACTAAGGCATGTGGATACAAATAAACTAATGTGAACAAAACTTCACTAACATGGCAGGCACAATAGAAGCAGTGATGTTTCGTTTTCAGACACAGCCCACAGCACAGAGGGAGAGGTATTTGACTATTGGTATTAAACAGGCACTGTTACTGTAAGATGTCTCTTTGTGGCACAGAGTCGGCATCTTTCACCGGAGACGAATCACTTATCCTCCAAGGACACACAGTTCAAACTCCCATGTGCTGTGATACTGCACCATACTGTGGATTAAATAACTTTACAACACAACACGGATACAGATATCTCTATGTCATGGTTCAAGGAGATTTCTCATTTCAACTCAGAATCAAAATGTCACATTCAGAAACAGGTTCACCAAAGAGACCAGTAGAAAGGTTGGCCATGGTACAAGATGAGGAAAACTGAGTAGTTTAGAATCTTTTCACAAAAGCAACAATACTGAGCCTGACTGCAGCAACACAAATCTCACATTTTACACACCACAGCTTTGTTCGTTTCTATGTTTGCAGGTGGCTGTGGCTTTAACCCTTCTCATACACTGACACACCGGTCTGTCATTTTCTGTGGCTAAAGCATCATTTCTGTACTTTCTTAGAAATAGCATTTTTCTCAATGAAGTGCTCTGTGATTGATGCATCAATGAACAGAAGCACATTGAATGACTTGTGCGACACTTTAAGTTCACCGTAGCAGATAAACACACCAGTTTGTTTCCACTTTCACACACTTGAGGATGCACCCGTGTCAATGATCTTTAAATTTTCACCCTGTTTAGAGATGAGACCTGTACAGTACATGACATGTGTGAGTCTGAGCAAGGTGTGCTTCAGCGTGTGTTTGGTTGCCCTCTCCACTTCTCTGCTGTAATTAGCATGATTTGAGAGTGAGGGATGGATGGAAACACAGGAAGAGACAGCGCTGATGAGGCTATTCACCCTGCTGTGTAGCCTGCTGGGCGCCTCTCCTCAGCAACAAGCTGGCATCTTTTGTCTCCATCGCTACAGCTCTCATCAGCTGTGTGAGAGAGAGTGTGTGTGTGTGTTCAAGAGGCAAAGTAAGAGGGAGAGAGCCTGCTGTATGCTCATTTAAGGAGCACTCATTGAACAAAGTTGATTACACATTCATTAAAGCCCCAGCCTCCCGCTCACCCGCTCCACTTGACCCGTCCAAGTGATGGGCGGATGAGGGAACACACTCTGCATTCAGGAGTGTGGATTATTCCTGCCTCACTGGTTATGATTAGGGCACCGCAGTCAAATTGAAAATAAATAAATAAAAACATAATGAGATGGGTTTTTGGAGTGTGTGTTCACAGTACTCACTCTACTTCTACATCACTGTCTGCTTCAGACAGCTGATGCTACATCATAATGGAAACTATTGATATGTTCTACCATAGCAGACTTGTCTCTTTTTCCCTTATTAAAATTGGCAGAGATGCTGGAGATTCAAGCTTAACATCAGAATTAATTTGTCTTTGACAGAGGCAGCCAAACCAATTTTAAGTGGCAGAATAACATCCTCTGTCCACAGGGAAATGTACACTTAAAGTAAAAAAAAAAAAAAAAGAACCAACAACCATTTATTCATGTAATGTTTGTGTCACTATCCGTCAATCAATAACAGCCTTGAACAGAAGCCTGAACCTAATTAAAAGTTATCTCTTTAACTCCTCTGGTAAAGGGTGTCTGTGTGAGAATATTGGAAACACTTGGAGCATGTGAAGATTACTCCTGCATGTCATCTCCTTACAGCAAAGTCACAAGATTTATCTCAAAGGTCACAAGATGATTACTGTTGTCAGAGAAGTGACAAAATTGCAATCTTCTCTAGTCTATGCTTATTGTTTGTGGCCACTTTTTCATTCTGCATTTTTAAATGGAGACAATTTTGCAACTTTGACAAGTTTTACACTATTTTTAGGTAGTTTTTGAGTTAAAAACAGTTAATGTGCATCGTGTGAGATGGAAACACCTTTCCTGACGTTGCAAACATTTAAATCGCATGAGTGCTTATGTTTCTTTTGTTGTCTCGTGTTGTCTTCTGTCACACTGTGATATATGAGCTTTAACAGTCAAAGCCTAATGTGCAATATTTTGAAAAAGTAGTGTTGTCCAATTGTATGACTACTGCAGGAAAGTGTGTATACTTAGTAAGGACAGCTGTAGTACGTACTGAAAGGAAAAAGCACAAGTTTGTGATTTAGAATGCAGGGCATGTTTTGTCTCTGGTTTCTTCTACTCTGTTTAATACAGCCTGTTTACAACATAGCCTCGACCACCACCTTCATTGTAAGATTTTTTTTAAAATTTTTTTAATGACATTACAAAAGTTTGCTTTGAATTTGCTTGACAGCAAAGCTTGAGTAGCTTTACCTCTCCAGAACAGGCAAAACAGAAAATTCATTCTTTGACTGAACTCCTCACAGCTCTTAGAAGTGCATCATATGACAAGAGGTCACACAAACACGTCACTTTGTATTGAAGGTTCATAAGTTAAAAAGGTTGTGCACAACTGTCAGCTGTAGTTACTCATAGTTAGACCCCAGCAGGGACGAGCTCCAGCTGGAGCCGCTGGCTGTAACCACAGTGTGACTGAGTGCTCTCAGGGTGGTAAAGGTTGCAGGTTGTGCACTGAAAAAAGAAAAGACTAATTTACCTAATAGCAAATTTATTAATACGATTATTAATGTGATATGCAGTTAGCTACATAGGAATGTGGAACGTGCAAAAAGAAATACCATAGGAGCGATTAATGGCTACAAACTATATTAAAGCTATATTAAAGATATTAAAACCTTATTTTAAAAAATCAACAAAATTTGATGTTTAACTGTGTCATTGTTTCAGCAAAAAAAAGAAAGAATATGTTCGCTGAACAGTCTGTGTGAGTGTATGTGCGCTTACTGTATCAGCTTATTCACTGGCAGAATTACATGCAGACAAAGAACTTTCTCATGTTCAACTCATCGAGTCCAAATCATTCTATCTGGGCAGGAGGCATCAAGGGCGCAGGTCTTGTTATAGTGTAATCAGATTACTATGTTGTAATAACATCAACCACGATGTTCTCATTCTCTGCTGGCTCACTGCGGCTGAGCTGAGCTGAGCCGTAGTGCTCTTCAATACTCCAACACTTGTGTATAGCATACACACTCATTTGAGTTATAGTGAACACTGAGATGTACTATATGTTGCTGTAAGTCCTGTGCTGGACAAGAGTGGGTTTCTTGATACTATTCAGCATGTACAACTCCTGTGTCCCTGTATTTTTAAATGCCGTAACAGACTATACAGACCAGCCCTCAAAAGCGGAAAAGACATGAAGCATCGTTTTATATTTGAGGCACATTGTGTCTCCTTTGCAGTCTGTGGAATATCAACATTTATGGCAAGCCAGGCAGATGTTTAAAGGTGCATTTACACTGTCCTAGTTACTACATAGAATTATGGCACACTACTGAAATGTGAAATTTTGAAGTAGGCCATAAAATTACATGAAAAAAGCTGTAATATTGCCGAGGAAACATTTGACAAATGACACACCAAGTTGGATCTTATCATAAATATTTTCTATCTGGCCGATTTACCCAGTACTTTTTTTCAAGAAAGTGTTGCACCACACATTGGAAGGTGCAACAAAGACACATCTTATTGAAGTCATCAAACCATTTTGTATTGCAGCTGTTAACCATTTAAACTAACAATTAAACCTTATCTACAAGCTGTGCAGGTATTCCAACTATGAGTTATGTTGCGTTTTCTATGGGAAAAACAATTCAGGCTTTTAATTATTCATTTACTTATTCCACGTAGTGTCTCCATGTTTCCAGCGGAAAATTTGTGAAAAGGAAAATGTCATAGAAAGATGTAAAAAAAAAAAACAGGAAGCAGGTACAGACCTAACTGTTCCTACTAGCAGTCTGCATGTTGGTAATCACACAGCATTGGATATGCATAAACTAAAAGTTGGCTATGTCTGGCTACTGTGTGTTGTTACTTCACCACCAATAGTAATTGCTCAGTTGACCTTTGTTGAACATGGAAGGGGAGAATTTTGGACTTACAAACTAACAATGTTATTTATTTTATTTATAACAGAGTTGGCTTTTATTTTACAAGATGAGACTCAACAATTACTTTGAATTATGAGAAAGTTCTTTTGCATGTTTCAACAGTGGAAGCCAACATTGCTTTCTTTTTTTATTTTCACTTTTGCTCAAGAATAAAAGTGATACAAATGTGTGTAGAATTGTATCCAGGTGTAATTGTTTACAGAGTTACAGTGAGCCATGGTGCATTTCTTTTGCAAAAAAGATTCATCTGGCCTCTGGACTCCTGTTTGCCTTCCACTGCTGTAAGACATCCTTGTGTCTCCTTCTAAGTGAGGGTTAGAGAATGTCATAGAAACTACCTCCAAAATGTGTAGTTTAAATTTACATTTTAATTCATGTATTCAAAAGTTCCCCACTGAATATTTTGCGTGTAAATCCCAGCCTACCCCTCATCATAGTGTATGTGCATGTGTACAAAACTTCAAAGGTGTCATTTTGATATTCTGATCACTGAACCGATGACTTGGCCAAAACTTTGAACTTCCAATAACTCTTCTAAATGTAATACTTTTAAATCCCAGCTGCAGTGACGCCAACTAGTGAAATAAAAATACTGTCTAAATTCATTTTTTCTCTGCACTGAATGTGACCTTCTGTTGTTCCTGCACTCTGTCCCTACTTCAGTTTTAGATATGGTTTTGCACTCTGTGATATAATACTGTGTTGTCAAAAAAGTAATGTGGCGTCACAACTGCTCCTCATTTTCATGGCACTGGAATTCATAACAACAGGCTTTGTGCGCTAAGAATAGAGCAGCAGTGAAGAGGAGGCCTGTGATACGCGTGTGTGTGTGTATGTGTGTGTGTGTGTGTGTGTGTGTGAAGGTCACTGATGGGTGTCAACAGGTGATGACTCTCTGTACATACGTGTCTGTACTATGCACACACACTGCAAACAATATCCGTCTTAAAACATGGTTTAACTGAGGATATGTGATAATGTGTTAACTGTTGAGTTGATTCCCAGCAGTGCAAAACAAGTGAAACCCTTGTTTCCCTTGTTTCAGCAACAACAGGGATTTTAGAATTAAATATTCGAATAAAACCTATTCAAGTGAATTTTGCTGTCTTTGCGTGTGCTGCAAGTGATAGTTGTGCTGGTTGGTGGATGTGTGTCGCTGAGTCTGTGTATCTGTTCTGCACATGGCAAATATGTTAGTCTTGTGGATTTAATTGTTAAGCTCACTGAGGGATATTTGTAGATAAAATATTCTAGCTTCCATTAATTAAGTCTGGTTCTTGTAAGAAGTTATTTTAAAAAACAAAACAACAACAAAGAAAAACCTTTTTCACAGATACCAAAGTTGAAGCAAATAAACATCCTGACTCCATTGCAATAAAATTTGGTGAAACTGTTAAAACCATTTTAAGACTGATTGAGAACATTGCAACAGAAGTTTACACTTAAATCTCATTTTTACAGTGTGTGTGTGTGTGTGTGTGTGTGTATGTGTGTGTGTGTGTGTGTGTGTGTGGGAGTTTACTGCTGTAGGAGGTTATGACAGTTAGTCCCAGTGGGCTTCTGAGGACCCTGTTACCTAACTGTCCTTTTCTTGGATCCCAGCAGAGTGAGCTGCTCCTGTGCTCCCCTGGTCCTTTTACAGACATTATGCTAAGCAACAAGGCACATCACTGCACAACAAAGAACTAACAGGCTGCCTGTGCACATTCCAAGCTGAGAAGTCTACAAAAACCTTTAAACCCTCATTTTAACAAGCATCTTACTGCTCATCGCTGGAGTGTATTTTGATAGGATGACAGCTGATAAAGTGTGGCTATTTGAAAGAACCCACGTCGCCCACACACGAGGTCAGAGGCGACTTTAGCCACATTAACAGTGCACAACTGAAACAGTGTGTACCAGAGATGTAAGGTATAAATGTAAGCCAGCCACATAAGATACAGAGTGCATGTTGGTGACAGGTGGAGCAGCTAATGAGGATTACATAAATATATCACTGTGAGAGCAGTGCCTTGTTTTCAGATCACAAATGAAGTTTTATGTGTCTGATAAAGGTGGGACAGGTTAGACAGACTGGAAGCTGCTAGGTCAGGTATTATTTTCAAACTGCACTAATTCTGTGGAACATTGGACCATTTCAATCAGATGGCGAGACACCACCGTTGCTTGGATTTGGTGGTGGACTGTATCTGAGATCCAGGTCTCATAACAGGCTGTTTTAACGTTAGTAAAGTGTTCACTTGAGGTTCCCTTTTGCCTCTTCAGCCTTTCAAGCACTTCTGCAATTCAGAAACAGTGCTGCTAGCTGTTGGTCGATGTTTAGCCAGATGAACGACGAGCCAGGCACCACTCACGTTGCCGCTGATTGCCAGAATTGTTTCAGTCTTGCCTGCGGGGGATCCTCGGAGCGTTCATTCAGCCCAGCATCCACTCGTTCTGCACACTGGATTGCCGATGACGTCCTGCTCAGGGAGCTAGAATCTGCATTTTAATCAGCTCGTGCACACGCATACAGACGTGCACATTCACAAATGCAAAGTTCAGAATTTCTGCTATTTTGTTTTCAGTCTTCATCACCTTTTATGGTTGAACTTTTAACTGAAACCACAGTCAGGCACTTACTCGGCACACTGAAAATCTAAGCTTTGTTTCTTTGCAGAGAACCGCCCCTGTTAAAACGAAGGGTCGCCTTGTTGAAAGCATGCTGGTCTCATGTTGTAGCGCCACTCCAAAATAAACCGTGTGAAATCACATAGCCTGTGTGATTGAGGATGTGTGAACCTTCTCTCTGCACTGAGAGAAGGCTGGTGTGACAAGCAGAAGCTGTGAAGATCGGAGGCGCTAGCGTCTGCTTCAGCGTCGCTTTTGAACTGGAATGTGCTCATGTCATTGAAGTGCTCCTCGTTGCTTTCTGGAACTGAGCAAATCTTCTTGTTGCCAGTTGATCATTAGCTGTGAGTAGCGTGAGTACTTTCTACCAGGATGTTGTGAGTAGGAAGAGGGCTCAGTGAAGACATTTCCTATCATGATGTTCCAGTGAACACATCAGAAATATATTCATTAGACACTGACAGTCACCAGCAGACAAACTCACACAATCACACTGTACTTTGCATGAATACACGCAGACAAAAGTAGCTATGTGAACAGTCAACTCACACTCTCTCTCTCTGCTGTCCAGACAAACGCTGCCTGTACTTGAGGTTTATTCTTGCAGGTTGTTACTGGAGTAGAAACTGGACGTCTCTGATACCGTTTTGGAGACACTCCGGGATGATGACCCGTTTGAAGTGAGGTCCAGGGAGGAGCTATGTGGTCTGGCCCCGACTCCAGCCACACCGGGCCCTGAAACCGCTGTCGCCTTGACCTTGGGCTGCTCCGCGTCGTCCCCACTCTGGAGGACAGTAGATACGGTGGTCTCCATTCGGCTCGCCTTGTAAACGCTGGTCTGAGTCTGAAGGTAGCGGGTGGACTTCAGTTCCAGGCCTTCATAAGAGCCTCGAGGAACACAGGGGCAGCAGCGGAAGGCTTGTTTAAATCCAGCACGAAACCTGTGGAAGAAAAGCACAAATGAGTTCATTTACTGTGCAATTCACTTACTGGTTAACCCACCAGGGATGAAAAAGTCTGCCATATGAAGCCTTCCCTGTTTGACTCCCTTTATAGCCTGAAGCCTAGGTTTCATCTGGAATTCCAAATGCTAGCGACCTAAATTGTCAATGGGCTGTTACAGACATCAAAGTCAGTAGTAAACTGGATTTAGTTGCAAAGCCAAGCAGGAGTGTTGATGATGAAACCCCCAGTTCACTGAACACAGAGTATTGAAAAATTGTACAATAAACGTGAACCTTCTAGCCAAAAAGTGGCAATTGTAACCACAATAAGGAGTTAAGGGAAAATAGTAAATGCTATAAGATAAAACTAACAGGAAATAACAGGAATGTCAGGTATACAACAATATCTGCAGGATCTTATGCTGCAAACGTTATCCAGCATTAGTCACCAAGACCATGATGGGTGTAGTAGTGACGCATATTAAATTGACAAAGGTTGTTTTGTTTGTCTTTTCTTATGAATAAAGGAGAATTTTTTTTTATTTTTTTTTTGTGTCAATACAGTGTTTTTAAATGTTATCATGAGTGAAATAAGTAGTCATGGCAGAGCAGTGCGCTGATGATAGTCTCAAAAATGCAGATTCATATTTTTTTGGTGTCTGGCTCAAACACGTGTGACTGGAGTACTCCAATATTACAACTTGCCATTGTGTAGTGCAGATTAGTATCACAGCGTTTGAACAGAGTTGTGGGTGAGCTGGTGTGCTGAGCTGCAGCGAGTGGCAGAGAAATGGGCGAAGAAGGACGTGAAGACAACATGGAAGCAACAGCGTAGAGTTACACAAGACATTTTGAGGCAGAAAGGGAAAAATCTTCTAAATATGTAACTTGGATACACAGAGATGAGTTTTTAGGGGTTGAACCAGTGGCTTTTAATTGTTATTAACAGTTGATCAAATGACCACAGGTGACTCAGCTCCAAGAAAGTTTTTGGTATTACTCAGCTAATTGTTTTTTTGTTTTTCTCGCCTCTACCTTGGCTACTTTTTGTTTAGTTTCACCACGTTCTGGGTTAAATCCAGGGCTGTCAGGAGTCAGGATAAAGCCTCAGTGACAGTCAGCAGTGTAGCAGCAGGGTGGGGTGGTGTTCTGTGATGAGTTAACTCCACAGCGCTGAAAGGTTAGCTCCAGGAAAAACTTTCATACAACCCCTCTATCCTACCTGCTCAGCAACAAACCACAAATAGAGAACACAATGAAGCATTTAACAGCCTAAGAGCCAGATATTTCCCTCAGGAGAGTGAATAATAGATTGAAATTTGTCAGGTGGTAGTCTGAAAAACGCCTCTAAATGAATGCTAATGAGGTGCTGTGTTTGCTGGGTGTGTAAATAGCCTTGGTAACGCATTAGCCATATCAGCTTCATAATAAAATCTGCGTAGCTTGTTGTGAAGCTCCCAAGTGGAAAAACAACTCTTTTAATGCAGGTTTTATAAACATCCAGTTATTTTTTTGTATTACGGTGAAAGTCCCGCTCCTGTCATTGAATTAACCCACAACAACATATCTCTGTGTATCACTTATTTACTTATTTAGGTAGTTTTTTCATGAAAATAATCCCCTACTGCCCTAAAATGGAATATTCGGAGAGCCAAACTGATATCCCGATTCCAGCACAGCGAACGAATAGTTGGCTATTCGGGTCCAGTCCCAGTATGAAAATCCACAATTTAAATACTCCGGGTCATATTTGTGCTTTGCCATCTTGCATCCCAACATCACCACAAACTTGAAATGAACGTCAAACAAACTGTGGATACCATGCCTGTCAAAATAAAAGTTTTTTCAAAATAAAAAATAAGTCCAACCTGAGACGCACATTATATATTATTTAATTTGACCAGCTGTCCGTGACCCACCCAGAACAGGTCCGCGACCCACTTTTGGGTCGTGACCCACCAGTTGAGAACCCCTGCTCTAGAACATGGGTGTCAAACTCAAATACACAGTGGGCCAAAATAAAAAACGGAGTAAGTTGTGGTTCAGACTCAATATTTATTGCTCCAATTGTGCATATTTTCTTTTCTCTCCAGATATACAGTACAGTGAGAAACTTTTTAATAGGGAAACAAACTTAAGTTTAACATTGAATCTGGAACAAGCGAAGCTTAATATTATGATTGTATGAGAAATCAAATTTCAAACAAAAGATACATCAGTGGCATTCATTTCTTATTTTTCTTTAAATTAGTAAAATACTAAAAATTCTTATGCCACTCTCTCTATCTGTAATTCTTCAAATTTATTTTTGATTGAACCTTTCTTTCACAGGCTAACCAGTAAACCAGTAAACCCTCTTCCACTCCCCCAGCCACTATGGAACGCATTACCACTGGAACTCAGGAACATTGATTCATTCACCCTGACTCAAAACTCACCTGTTTAGAACTGCTCATCCCACCTTAATGCACCTGCTTTGTCTGTTTTATCCCAATTTAGTACCTTGGTATTTTATTGTGTTGTTTTTTTTTTTTTTCCCTCTGTAATTTAATACTTCTTGTATTTGTTTTGTTTTGTAAAGTGTCCTTGGGTGTCCTGAGAGGCGCTTGTACTCAAATAAAAATAATTATTATTAACAACAAAACAACCACAAAAAAAAAAGTTTGCAAAAAACCTAAACCAAAGCTTTGGCTAATGAATGTGGAGAGTTGCTAATGAATGTCAACAGAAGGTGGAGGGGACGCCGATGGGTCTTCATTGGCCACAACACCAGCAGCGCATTCTGGGATGTGTAGTATTAGTGTTGCATGCGTTATATACTATATATTATCTAATAGTCATTTGATATGATTTAGAATGTGCAGATCTATAAAGTCACCCTCTGCTGATCACAGCAGCTCAAACACACCAGCTCATCTACATTTCTCATCAAACACTGTAGAACTACTCTACAATACATGATGGCAAGCTGTGATATAAGAGTCATTCAGCTATACATGCTCAGAACCAAAAGAAACATCTGAAGTATATGGAAACAGAAAAGTCAACCCTGCACACTGACAGGTTGAGTCCTTCCACCTATTGGGTCTGAAAGCCCGTCTGTCGGTCAGTCGTTTTGAGATGCCAGAAATGCTCAGCCATGACCGCCTATTTCACTTAAGACATTCCTTCCAGCATGTAAAAAAAAACATACAACAGGCGTGGATGTGTTAACGGGGTAACACACATTGATTTTCACCTGAGGAGGACTTCAAAACTGCCAGAAATTCCTGAATCTCAAACAACATCAAAAGCTTCTACAACCAGAACATCATCTGCCAGAGACGGGGTCAGCGGTGTGGACATTCCATGCTTCTTTAACAAGCTGGACTAGGACTGAATGCACATGATATATTTCCTATTTTAGCCAGCCAAGTCATTAATTACACATTGGACATTTTTTTTGTCCATTTCACACAAACACGAGTAGCCAACTTGGAAATCCTCCATTCTGTGAGGACTATTTACGATATGCTACAGACTGGTGCAGAACCACAGTAACAGATAGATTAAACGAAGAAATGTGATGTCAAAATAATTAGAAAAAACAACTGACAAAGAGCGCAGACGGTGTGTTTCCGAAACGTTTGAATATTCATTAACACATTTGCAGGTGTTAGAAAACAGGACTAAAAATACATGAGACACTGTATTGACAAACCACACACAGAAGAGCTGACAGAATCATTTTGCAGAGATGAAGAAATCAAGAGGGCCCGACAGGAAACTCCTCAGCTCAGTAAACACACACACAAACACACACACACACACACACACACACACACACACACACACACACACACACACACACAAACCACAAACTGTAGAAAGCCCAGACATTGAGAGAATGCAGAAGGGGGAAAAAAAAGAGATAATGTCAGTTGCTGAGAGCCGGACAAAGATGAGAAGAGATTGATGAAAAGTGAGAGGAGAGGATCCTTATCAGTCACGCATTTGAATTTAAATTGGCCGTGCTGATAGAGGAAGAAGATGTTCGATATCATGTACAGAATAATGACTAAACCTCAGCTCACTGCAGTCCAGCCCACATATTTTCATTTTCAGGAACTAATTTCCAAGGCAAAAACAAGCAAGTGTGAAACCTCATTTCTCCCATGGCAGCGAGAATTAGCAGGTGGCTGTGACACAGGACAAGAGGAGAAGCTTGATTAAAGACAACAACAGAGCTTACCATCTGTTTTTATTCTTCCAAGCAACAATCTTTTGATTTTATTCGATTTGACGGGCAGAATGCTTATAACGCCAGTCTTAGGATAAACTGTTAATGTTCACAGTGGGACTCAAAGTTTGAAGTTTACTCCAGCTTCAGTCCATGTGTGGAAATCTCTGAGGTGCAGAGAGTTTCCAGACGAGCCATCTCAAAGTGAGTATAAGCAGCCTCTCTGCTGTGGTGCTGGAGTTTTCAACTGCTTGTCACTAAGGCAGCAGTGAAGGATTGGTTATTCATATGTGATGTGCATACCAGTGAGTGTGCGTGTGTGACATTAGCTGCAGTCTTACAATGTGATTATTGCTCATCAAAAATAAAGCCTTTACCGCTAAAGAGGTGATGAAGAGAATGGACAATCACCCTTTACTTTTTCCAGGCAAAGGATACACACTACATCAGACTTTCTTAATCCTGGTGATTACATCAAAATGGGTAAATTGTCTTTTGATTGTGTGTTTAAAACCATCAGTCAGGGGACACATTATAACAAAATTGTAAAATAATGACTAGCTGATTGCATACAAGAAGCTATGAATTGCTTGGTGAAACACTGCATCAAGGGAGGAAATATGAATATTTAATATTTCTAAAATGATGTAAAATTTCTAGCAAGTCAGTCATCAGGTAAAAATTGACACTTAAATATCATCAACATCTATAACAAGAATAAAGGCCAATAGTGCATAGCAGCAATACTCATTAGAAACTTACTGCACAGGTTTAACATTAGATGACAGGATGTAAATAAGATGTAGACAAGCAAGGGGAAAGCAAGTTCAAAAAGCTTCCTTGTAACGGAAAATACAGATCCAACCTTGAAATACTGGATTTTGTAAAGTGTATTTTGAAAAGTTTGCTGTGTTCTTGCTTCATTACACGCTGTACTTCTAGGCATTCAGATTTTTCTTTTATATTTCTGTGGTAAACTATAAGTTGAATAGCGGATCAATGGACTGCATACAAAAGAAAATAAAATAGAAACTCATATTCTAAAAAAGAAAATACATGCTGTAATGGTGCACAAGGGCTGTTACTTCTTAAAAGAAATCATGTTTGAATTAGATCAAAGTTCATGAATAGGACTGACCTTTTACTGTAGGCTGCTTTGTAGCATCAGCTGAGTTTTAAACTAATATTTTTGTAAGACAGTAGATAGTTCACAAAGATAACAAAAGCCTTATTTTGATAGCTGTCCATTGATAGTGTTGAATAGTTAGTTTTCAGATGGTTTTTGTGTCATAAATATCTGTTTAGAAGGACTGAGTAGGCTTCTTAGTAAGGAGAACAACTATCGTCTAATTTGCTGATGTGTCATGCGGTGGGCTGAAGGATGAACCTGATAATGTGTAAACTAAAACTTATTTAGCTCCAGTGTCAGGAATTTTACATTTTAACCTCTGGGGCTAAAAAAGAAGCGATTAAAAACTGTAGTTCCTCTAATGTCCACTTGAGGCTCGCGCCGGAAGCCACATAATCCTTGTTGAGTCCATGTTAACATGTCTGACTTTACAGCAAAAATAAACATGTTTGTTGCCCGGCACAATAAACTATTTTGTTCTCTATAACTAACGTTCCCTTTCACGACGACTCTACAGGAGGGGACTTTTTTTTTCTACATAACTCTAAGCCATTAAATTGCATCACAGCTTACAGATATGCATGCATAGGTCAGGATATTGGTTTGTGAGGTCTCCTGACTGGGATTGATTCCTGCATATTCTCCACATCCTGCCCCTCGTCCTGGCTGACCGGACAGGAGCTCCAGCACTTGTTCTTCTCCTCATTTACTTTCCTGACCGACTGACTGACTGCTGACCGCCCCTATCAAGCTGCAGCTATCATTTCATCCGGATGTAAAGGTGCATCCAACCCATCAGTCTTGGTGGCTGTGAATATATGTGTGTTTTCTGTGTAACTCTTGCAAGCAACTTAATATTTTTCTGTATGAATTTGCTGTTTTTGTTCTTGCTGCCTTTGTGCTCTGTAGCCACTTACAAGTGGATCCTATGATTTGTGTAATGAGTATACTCATTTAATTGCCTGCAGACTGAGCCAGGCTTAGCTTTTCCAACACACCCACACTGAGATAGGGATTTTTCTGTTCAGAGCACGGGAGCTGCTGCTTTTGTGTTTCAGTTTAGGTTGGAAGATAGTTGTTTTCTTTTGTGTTTCTTTCATAGTTTATCAGGCAAGTTGGAATACTGTTTGCCCTATTTGGATTTTATTCATTTCATTGGTTAGGTTGGACTATTGTACTTCCCTATTATTAGCATGCACTAATAATTCTCTTAAAAACCCTCCAGCTGATCTGACAGGAACCAGTAAGCGAGATCTTCTTTTTCCTGTATTAGATTCTCTTCATTGGCTCCCTGTAAAATCCAGGATAGAATTTCAAATCCTGCTTCTAACATACAAAAGTCTTAATGACCAGCTCCATCTTATCTTAAAGAGCTGATTGTCCCACATCATCCTAACAGAGCCCTTTGCCCTCAGACTGAAGGTTTACTTGTGGTTCCCGGAGTTTCCTGAAGTAGAAACTTGTAGTTATGCCTCTCATTAGAATATGATCAAATGTGCAGCTTCTGTTTCAAAGTGTCGAATTGAAGTTTCCTCTGAAGCTGAGGTCAATATTGGAGCACCAGTGTATTTGTGTGCATACATGTGTGTAGATGCTGACCGACCTGTCATTGAGGCAGCAGTAGATGATGGGGTTGTACATGGTGGAGCTCATGGCCAACCACATGATGGCCAGGTAGACCTGCTGGATGAACTGTTCTTCAAACATGTCAGGGAAGAACTGATGCAGGAGAAAGTAGACATGGTAGGGCAGCCAACAGATGGCAAACGTACAAACCACCACAATCATCATCTTCACCACCTGTTGGAAACATGACAGCACAAGTATGTCTTGTCATTTTCTTTGTTTTCCTTCCCTATTTCACATGGACCTGCACCCGCATCCATACACATCTAAGACTGGATAGGAGAAACCTGAAGGGATAGGAAATGACAAATCTGTATTTATTTAATAGTGCAAAAAGCCTACAGGTTGTATTTTACTGTCAAAATGCCACGAATCTCAGTACAATGGCCCTGTCAGAAGAAGTAGCAGTAACAGCAGCTTCATAAATAAGATATAGTACTTGTAAAATGTGCCCAAGTAAATCATCAATCAACAGTGCACCAGTGGGCATTGTCAGTTTCTTGATTGATCTCTAATCTCTTGATGATGAGACACACTGCCCTACGTTGATTGTCTCCACTGAGGAATCAGCAGTCACCTTTTCTTTTCTTTAACAAGCTCAGGTGCTTTGAACTTTCTGTCTGGCAAAATTAAAATGTGATGCACACAGACACATCATTAGCGCTGTCAATAACAGACAGCGCTTGCTGACAATGAACTGACCATAATATGGATGGACGCATCAGACATGTGAGGCTGCTTCATTAGAGCAGAGGCTGTATTACATGCACATTTTAAATTTGTGCAAACGAGGTTAAGGATGTTGTGAAATGAAAAAGAACGAACTATGATTCCAAGAGATTTTATGATCTCACTGTCTCTTATGTACCAGTACAATCTTAAATCATTATTTTTAAGCTTCAAAAATCTTTTGATGTTTTATTATTTTTTTTAAAATTTGTTATGTTTAATTGTAAGATCTGTTTTTTTTTTTTTTAAGTCCAAGTATAGCGGTGCTCTAAATGCCTCCTTGTATGTTCTCAGCATCAATGCTGACATGCTGATGGGACACAGTGGCTTTATGTTGTGGCTGATGGGGACTGTATTGTTTTCCATGTTATGTTAGCATACATTTACAAAGCACAACTGAGGCTCATGTGAATGTCAGTTGATTAAAAGATTTTCTAGAATTTAAAGTGATCCAAACCAACAGTCAAAATCTGGTCAGGTGACTTCTGAACAGCTTTGTTTGGGAACCATATGTGCCTATAGAAAAGTTGTAAAGATGTTTCAGAGGTAGATGACCTGCCATTCATAAAACAACACGATCATACAAAAAAATACAGCATACCGAAGCAGAACAGAATTAAATAAACTACGAAAGTTACCAAAATGTATCTGATTAAATGTCAGACTTACCTGCAGAGAGTGATCTAATCAGGGCACACATATTGATTACATTTCATGTTCTCTGCATGTCTCTGCAAGTGTGTTCATTAGGAAAGTGTTCTCCACAAAACTGAAACTGTGAACATACCAGGCAAGCACTGGCTGTGAGAGATGACTGAAAAATAGAAAAACAGATGAGTGGGAAAAGGAGAGCTGACGATATACACGGCAAACTGAGGTGGACTGAAAATGACAACAGGTGGGCTGGAAAACCAACAACAAAAAGGATGAAAGCAGGTTTATAGAGTTGTGATGAATATTTTGTCATCGAAAGAAAAAACACAAGTCGGCATGAAAATTTCAACCCTGTCCTGTTCAGAGACACAATACAAGATAACTATTTTGATTATGCTGGTTAGGAATCCAAAACTGAAAGCTAAAGTGCAGGTTACCTTGCGTTTGGCAGTCAGCTGCTCCTTGTAGCGGTCAGAGGAGTCTCCAGGGATCTCACTGGCCCAGAGCGTCAGTCCCACCACCAGATAAGCACAACCCATCACCAGCAGTGGAAGGAAGTAGATCAGGATGGCCACACACACATAGTACCTACAAGGACACACACAGTGTATTCTGAAATGGATTGTGGTGAATCACAGAAACCACCACTACCACTACAATTATTTCTAGCCGGTTAAGTGAAGTCACTCAGACATATGAAGATTCAGAGACCTTGCAGCCATCAATGTTATCAGTTAATCCTCTTGTTCTGGTATGAGAAAGTCAGTGTCTGTCTTTGATTCTGACTGTAGGGACAAAATGGTGAATAATGTTGGAATGTGTTGGTTTAAAAATAGGTATCATTTGATTAAAGCTGCCATTTTTGTCTTCTTGATAGCATCGATTCAACATGTCACAGTAAGGTATTACTATTTACAGTGACCACTCCCTGCTGCTCAGACAACATCCAGTGGTTGTTTTATATATTGCTATAGTCTGAATCCGATTTTTTGTGTCTTTTAAATGATTCAGATCAGATCAGTTTATTTATTTATTTATTTATATTTATTTGTTATTTTAACTTTTGTGTCAACAAACAATAACAGATTATTTTCAGCATGGATCAGATCTTAGCCACTTGTGAATGCAGCCCAAGGTCTGACCCAACTCTATGCAAAAATAGCCAAAAATGTCAGATTGAATTTCTTTGCTTATTTGCATACTGTCATCATTTTTCCCAAGTCCACAAGAGGTTGCATGAAACCCTCCACAGACGTCCATTTGCAGCCCAGCACACACAGTGAAAGTGACAAGTTTTGCTGAAGATTTGGATCATACAGCAAGGAAGCTCTGGAAGATTTGGCTCTGATGACATCAACAATTTCTCATGGTGGTGGGAATAAGTGTATATGAAATCTTTGCTGGAGTCGTCACCCTGTATGCAGCAACATGGTGTTTTTATTCCAAACCATTCCATCCATCCATTATCTACACACCGCTTAATCCTTATTAGGGTTGCAGGGGAGCTGGAGCCTATCCCAGCCGACTTAGGGTGAAGGCAGTCCAAACCATTCCCCTTTTTCGAAATACAACCAAGTTGTTTTAGTGGCTAGACTAAAGCAAACACAGACAGAAAATGTAAGCAAACACAGAGTGAAAAACAGCGAGTGAAAGCAAAACTAAAAGTGTAAAACAAAAGTTAAAAAATGTAAATCATACTATGAGCATGGTCAGAGACAGGATTAGAAGAAGTCTGCTGAGTAAAAGTCTGCTTATAATATTTTTACCGCTGTTCTGCACTGACAGAGTTCTGTTGAAATCTATGCAGGACTATCTATCCCACACGGCCTGATGGAGGAGAAAAACTGCAGTGATTAAGGTGCATATTTACAGCTAAGTCATCCACATCTGTGATTTAACTGCAGTTGTGATGGTGTTCTTTTTGTGTATGCATGCGGCTCACGTTTCAGTTAAATCTGTGCATGTGTGGCAGTGTAAGACCTCAGCTGTGTTTACTCTGGATACATACATCATAAGCATGAAGCATCAACACACAAGTTTGGATGTCATTGAAAAATTCTTTTGAGCATCCAGGCTTGCAATATAAAAGTAGCCTCAGTACATTTTTGTGCACCTTAAGACTCCACACATCCACTGGGGTGTTTCCAATTTCTCTGGCTGATTAGACTTTAGTCAGGGTTTACTGGGAAGACAAATGGCTGGAATGCTGCGACTGTGACCCAAGCCTGGATAACCAGAAGAGGGAATGGACTGAGCTCCATGTACTAAGAAGGAACAGGAGTTTCACTATTTGTTCTAGTTCTCAGATGTAAATTAGACTTGTCATAACCAATCAGCCCTGTGAAGAAAAACAGTTAATACAATAACAGGGTATGCACAGGAAGCACACCAAGAAAGTCACTGCAAATATAAAATGGCCTTCAACTCAATTTAAAGATCAATCTATTGATTTTTGAATTTGACAGTCACTTGCTAAATGGTAATTCTGTTGCAGACACAAAATGTAATTATGAAAGAGCAGTTAATGACCCCCTCAGGTGAAAATGACATTATTTTACCTATTAACATGTCCATATGATGTCCTTTATATGCTTGAAGACACCTCATGAGTGAAATAAGCAGTCAATGCCATGGCTGAGTAATTCCACCTTAAAACGGCTCATGACAATCTCAAAAACACTAATTTAGAATTACTCCAATATTACAATTTGCTATTGTGTAACGTGGGGACTTCATACATCTTCACATGCTAGAGGAAGCACTGATGTATCATGTACTAATGAGTTACATCTAATCCACTTTTAAAACAAGAAGGAATTATTTTGATTAAAAAACTTGATACACAGAGATGAGTTTTTAGGTGTTCAAACAATGGCTGGAGAGGGATTTTAAATGCCTTGTGTGAGGTAAATTATGTTTCACATTTGTGCTACAATGGGTCATATTTCAATCTGCATTAACTGATTGTTGGACCACTCAATGAATCACAACAAGCTGTAAGTACAACACTGATGTTTAATTACCTCATTAAGCATGTTGAATACATTCAGCAGTCACTGACCAATGTCAGTACTTCTAAATATATATCACCTATAGAAAAGTATTAAGAGTTTTCCCAGTTATTGTTTTTCAACTTTTTTTGACAAGGATTTGTGTCACAACATTAGTGAAATGAAGATCAAGTGATTGTAGTGAATGTGTCTAAATTGACTGCAGTATAAAAACACCTGTATCTGGAAGGTTCCATCCCTGGGGAATCAGGGACGACATAAAAATGGACCTTTTGGTGATTGGACTACACAGCAAACATTGCACATCATCACAAACATACCATCTCCACTATGAAGCATGGTGTTGGCAACATCATGATGTGGGGACGATTCTCAGCACCAGGCCCTGGAAGGTTTGTAAAGGTAGTGGGTAAAATGAATGAGACTTGACTTGGATTTGTTGTCAAGCAAGACATAGAGCACGCATACAGCCAGAGCTACACAGAAAGGGTTTAAAGACAACATGGTGAATGTTCTATAGTGGCCGAGTCAGAGCCTAGAGCTCTGAAATTTCATTGTACTTGTGTAATGTCAATAAAGACTTTCTTTTTCTATTTCAATGCAGTAAGTGCAGCCATCAAGTAACTACTGACTTCAAGGATGAAAATATGTATGCAGTCACTTATTTAACACTGTGTATTTTTTTTTAAAACAAATTAATGTCTGTATTCACTTTGACATGTAAGTCTGTTTTTGTAAATTCCTGTGGAAAAAGCCAAATTAAATTGACCAAGATTTAATGTTGGAAATCAATAATCCTTAAAGGTGGAACGAATGAGACTATTGAGAGTGAACACAAACCCTAAAGTTGTGGGTAGAAAAACCAAAACTTCACTGAAGAACTTAAGGGAGTGCAGAGCCTGATGAAACGCCTGTGGGTTTTTTTTTTGTTTTTTTACTACGTGACCTATTTCACATTGCACATGATGATTTCATTTATCATTAATACAAAAACACTGAGTATAGCAGCTTTAAGTAATGGTTAGATATAGTTAATAATAATTAGAAGCATTGTCCTCAGTCTTGTGTGTTTTAAGCGCATGTCAGTGGCAGTGGGCATTTTAACAAAAGACCTCTTAATCTGCTTTTCAGTGCACCAACTCTTTTGTACCCCAAAGCACTGACGCAGCAAGCAGTAAAATAAAAACTTACTCATTCGAATCGAGGCCTGAATCAATCATCATTAATGTGTTTGCCAGAGGAATTTAGAAATAGCTTTGCTTTATAATGCAATTTAAGTTGTGAGGGCGGTGGACAGACCTCTGCTTCAGCGACTGTCCAATAAATTTAAGCCCTTTATGGATTAATTAAATATGACAGTTTCAGTATTTAGCTGATGATTTGCTAATCTTTCACGGACACAGTGTGTGATCCTGTTAGCTCACTGTAAAGCGTGTGCACTGTACTGTTCACATCCAGATGTGCATTGTAGTCTGTGTATGTGTGTGCCGTGCATTAATGTGCAGTAAAATGTGGAAAATTCTATTATGTCTTTCTGAGCTCTTTAGAGCATCCGTGTATATTGTGTTTAACCATGTTCAGAGAGAAAGGACCCCTGACTCCAGCATCCACACAGGAACATCTTTTCCTCTGCCAATGCCACAGATGAACCTCACAGGCCGTTTCCGTGGCAATTAACTACAATTATGTTAATCTGACCCAATCCCCAGGAGCGCATTAGTTTTCATCAAAGCAGAAGTGACCACACACTGAGACGTACGCACATGCACTTAAAAGAACATGTGTTACCTAATCAAAGTCAAACATATCGGAGCCCTGAGTGCTTAAATGTCAGCCTGAAAGGGGCTCATCTACAGTTAAAAGTTAGAAGATATAAACGGACACGAGTCTGCTTCTACCCAGTCTGAGCAGTACTGACTCACTCATTGTATTGTAGATTGTACTACAATAAAGGTCCCTCTTAAACTGTCTCTGAGGGAGAGGAATATTTGCAAGTTTTTTTCTTTTTAAGTATCCATGTATTGCATTTTTTTCTTGTTTTCTGAACTCTTTTATCCATATCTAATAATTACTGTGGCCGGCCTCAACATTAAGTGGACGCAAAACAGGCAAAATCTATTTAGTTAATGTCTATATGTTTGTGGTTTTCAGGACTGATGTGTGTGTGTGTGTGTGTGTGTGTGTGTGTGTGTGTGTGAAACAGATGTATTATTCCTTGCAAATTGGTCATAACCTTGAAATGACTGAAGATGATTGTTGACAGACGTTGCCATGAAAATCGGCTCCATCCAAAAATGGTTTCAGTCTTTGCAGGGAAGTGAACTGAGTCATAATAAAACTGCAGAACTGCCTGATCTTGTTAGATGGTAAACGATCCAAACAGGTATTTCCAATTACTGCTGCTGATTGGACATATGGTCAGGTTGAAGCTGGGTACATGATATCACCAAAATCTGTGTCCTCAGTGATGGATGACAAACGTGTAAGTTGTTCCACAATTAAAGTTTGAGTTACACCTGAGGGTAAAATGCCAACATGTATAAACAGTGAGAATTGTATTATTTGCTAATTCTACTTGATTGTAAGACAGAAGTCAAGTAAATTCTTTTGTGCTGAGTTGAGCCTGGAATGCAAATTCGTTCTCTCAGCCAATAACAACAGCTGTGTGCACAGGGCTCATGCTTGAGAACACAGGGGGCTGCTTCCACAGAGCCAACTGTTGTAGCTTATTAATGGCCTTCCACTTTATTTAACTCTTTCCAGCCTGGAGGAGACTGTCCTGGGACCAGGCTCCATCTGCTATTAAAATGCAACCTGCTGGCAATTTTATAGAGCTGCTGACCGTGACACATTCCGCATTAAGGCAGCGTTGCTGTTACGATTAAAACGGATGTTGTATTGTTGGAGCTGTGTCTGTTGCATCAAATTTGTTACCGTTTCAGAGGAGAATTTTTAGAACAAGAACAGCTGACTGAGCCACTGTTAGGAGGCTGTTATTTAATTTACAGTTTTGACTAAGCAAATAAACAATATCATTTGTTGCTCTCATCCATGTCTCTATCCGGAGAGGCCAAGGTTGAATTTTTTGGCCTTTCTGTTTTGAAACTGACTAAATTCAGATTTTTTTAGAAGTAGAAATAATAAAACAAGCTTAAGCATTTAACTCTCATCTGTCAGGAGTTGCTTCACAAATAAGGAATGACATGCAGACAGCTGAGACAGGAGGTGGTACAAGGAACAGTTTTGAACAGAGAACTGTGCATACTTGGCAAGTGTCACCTCTGCTGTGAAGGAAATAATTCTGTGTATTATAAAGTGTACATATACTGTACATAGAATTTGCCCCGTAAATACCTCAAAAATTAATGTCCATTGCATGTAGAAAATACTCGAAAATACAATTAAACAGTACCATGTGTCATAATTCACAGGTATAAACATTTGAGGGTGAGGGTTAAGGGGTGAAAAAGGTGTCACACCAAAGTATGTTAGACATTTTTGGGGGGCCATGTGAACAGAATTAGTTCCCCTATAGTGAAAAACAAGTGTTTTACCTTGTGAACGTGTCCACATAGTGTTTTATTATATGCTGGCACATCATGAGTCAGAAACACAGTCTCAGACTTACAGTGTTTCAAACTCTGCTGACCTGCAGGGTGGAGTTTTCTGTGTTAATATTCTTCAGAATCAGTTTCCAGTATGGACATGGCTATAGCTGAATTACTCCAATATTACATCATGCCTTGTGTATTGTAGATTTACAGTGTTTGGGTTAGGTTTACTCAAGATGGAGCAAATAGCAGAGAAAACATCAAACTTTAACATAAACCTAGTTTAAGCAAAGTTTTTTTTACACTTGCTTGAGGTTGTGTTAGACTTTTTCAAGATGGGATGGGAGCTGGAAGTGCCTTTCTTTAAATAAAATGTGACATATCAAACATTTAACTTAAATCACTGATCAGTTCTTTCATTGTCTTTGCCTCTGGATATCATGAAACAAGTTAAGGATAATTAGAACTTGCCTCACTGAAAACAACTCCTAATGGCCAAAGTTTAGTTTGCTTCTTCTTTCATGTTTTTTTTTTTTTTTACCAGATGACATACAACTGGTTTTGTTTGCTTCTTCTATTTTGTCTATTACAGCCATGTTTAATGTAACCTGTATTACCATTTTCCATAACATCATATAGCCCAGTTTATTTGTACCAAAGCAGGGAAAGGTAACAAGCCAACTTTGTATTTTGTTTTCTTTGATTAATGTAGATGATATTTTACTCATATAAAGGCATTTATTATGCATAATTGTTTTCATGAAAAAAAAAAAATCTAAATATGTAATTTTGATGCATAGAGATGGATTTCAAAGGTTTAATAAATTACCAAAGTGGGACTTAAACTGACAAAACACAAAAGAAATATAACTTTTAAAGAACACTATGACATGAGACCAGGATATATAGACAGTGTAATGAAAGAAAACAAACAAAAAAAACTGTCTACTATGTCAAAAACATACCTTTAATATTAGTTTATTCCTAAAGAAATGTTTGTTGTCTAAGGATAGTTGTCTAAGCGTAAACTACTGGCAGTCTTATAGTGAAGGCAGGGTTGGGGGCTTGGTTACCTAGAGAATATGTTCCAATATAATGACTAAATACCTGTTTGGTTCCTCTCCAAGCATGCCTATAGGGAGCAGTAAATAAGCGAATGAGGATCTGAAACAGGGCACAGTTTGTATACCAAAAGCATGATTCCGGTTGTCTGTATCTCTGTGTGGCCCTGTGATAGACTGGTGACCTGCCCAGGATGAACCCTGCCTTCGCCCTAAGTCAGCTGGGATACGCTCCAGCCCTACAGAGGATAAAGCGTTGTATAGATAATGGATGGATGGATGGATCTGGCTGGTAGGCATGTTAGTCATTAACTCAGCAGCCACTGTACTTCACCAAATAGCCCTGAAAGTGCTCCTAACACCACTTATTTCATGAGGATCAACTTTGCTGTTCCACTTTCTGCTGTGACCAGGCTGCAACAAAATTAAGAGGAGAGAGATGGAGAGAGTCTGCACACACCTACACAGACCTGTGAAGAGGTCTAATCAGTGAAACTAAGTGAAAATATCTGTGTGGGTGGATCACAGCTGTGTGGAGGCCAGAACATTGTTGTAGATGAATCCTCTAATGCTGTGAAGAGTTTTGTTTCCAATGACAGTCATATAATAGTGGACATATTGACTTCTGAAACACAGCTGTAAGCAAGAACATGAATGATTTCTTCACTAACCTGTGACTTTATGATGAAAAAGCATGTTTTGCCTAAGATGTTAAACATTTATCTGCAATTTGTTTTAATCTTTTTCAGCTCCAAACAGGCTTACTCTCCTTTTTGCATTGAATTATGGGAAAACAGACTAAAAGCACCCTCAAAAATCAAGCATTTACAGGATGCATAGTGCAAACTTTTTTTGAGTGTACTTCTGTCATTTTGTTGCCACATACAAAAAATTTCCCTAAAATTACTATGCAATTGGGGCACAGCTTTGCATATTCCTGCTGGTGCATGTGAACTCCCGGGCACTACTAAACACAACAGAAGCGTTGTTAATGCTATTAGTGACACCTGTGCTTTTTTTCACACTCTCTTTTTCACATGAGGAGAAATATAGTAAAATCTAATCTTGTGTTTAATTAAACCAAGGCAAGCATTTTACCACACCGGTGTAAATAAACACTACTTTAAGTAGCATCTAAAGCCAAGGTGTGCAGGAGCAGGTCGCACAAGTCGCAGAGTGCTCACCGTGAGGCTGAGGAAAATCAATCTGGAGAAAACAGAAGCTGCCGCAATCCACTTACTCTCAGAAATGTGATTTGTATGCACACAAGTGCCCATAGGAATAATGAGCGCGGAAAACTCTTAAGTAAATCTATTTGTAAGTGTGTATGAGTGCTCGGTGTGGGTGTGTTTCAGTGTGTTGCTTAGATTGATATGTGCATCACATTTGTTTTTTTTTGCTGAATACACCTTGCGTTTTTGGTAAATGCAGAAGGAAACATTAAGTGTATCTTGTGCTTAGTGTCTTTGGCATCCTTTACTGAATTTGTTACAGAAAGGTGTGAAACTGGCAGTAACAGCTTGCTAATGTCTTTAAATAAAAAAAACGAGGATGGAAACAGGCTTAGAATAAAACGAACAGATAGTCAACATTTGTATTTGATCAGCATTCCCTGAGGTAAATATCATATTTTACATAACAAGGTGAAAGCAGGTGAAATCAGAGGCAAGTTGTCATATACACAAAGCCAAAACAATAAAACCACCTGACTACTATTGTGCAGTTTAACCTTGTATTAACAGAACAGCGCTGAATAATTGAGGCCTGGACAAAGGACCTCTGAGGGTGTCCTGTAGTGTCTGGTACTGGGATGTTGCTAGTCCTTTGGGTCGTCCATCACCTCCATGGATCAGGTTGTCCCATGGATGCTTGATCTGGTGAGTTCAGAGGCTGGGTCAGTACCTTGTGCTCTCGTGTTCCTCACAGAGGCTGTTGCCATCAGGCAGTGCTTTTACCAAGAGGGTGTGTGCTTGGTCTGTAGCAGTGATTAGGTGAGTGGTACATGACTGGCAGGCATCAGGATTTCCCAGCAGAACATTTTGTTGTGATGAGATGATCAATGATATGCGGTTTTATGGTCTCATGATCGTGTATCTAAGTTTTGTTAGTTAAAAGTTAAAAGAAAGTGATGGCTTTGAACTGGGACATGTTAAAAGACAATAGAGAAGAAGAAAAAAAGTGTCAGACTAATATGTAAATTCTTGGCTTTCATCTTTATTCATCTTTGATCTTTATCAGTGTCATAAGCAGACCTACTTTTTGGCTTTGAAACAGTCAGCTACATCAGCGTGACTGACAGTCAGAGAGGTCCAAACCTCCTGCTGTGTTTCCACACTGCAGCTGGTCGTACGGTGCCTGTTCAACTGACGACACTGTACATTACAGCAATGCTGAAAAAGACACAGTCATGACACCAGATGTCGTGTCCATCTAAATGGCATATGCTCTCATTCTGAAGTGCTCCTTCCTCCTAACTCCTCCAGACAGTGAATCATGAAGCACAAGTGTAAATCAAGCAGGGCTAAGAATTTCCATGATTAAAGTGGCTTTGTAGATGGTGAGATGGTTAGCATCAGCATCACAGAAAAAAGCTGTCGTTGTTGAGATTTTGGCTGTAAATATTGATGAAAGGACAGAGAAGTGTCTTTATATGGAGCCTCAAAACCACTAAGAGTCAGTGCAAGATCATCTGGCAAATGTATCTATAAACCTAATTTACTTTTTAGCTTCATGATATATTTACTGGTCCTTCATCTTTTAAATGGACACATTTTTGTCACTACACGTGCTTTTACATTTTCATCACGGTTATAAGAATGAAGGTGTTGGTAAAAGTTCAGGGCAGCGATTGGTCCAGGATGTGCGTCATCACTGTTGAACTCTGTATAACTATGTGATTAGTTACATTAACTTAAAACGCTGACAGCTGCACATGCTGATCTCCGACTGTTTCAGCTGCTCACATCACTGAAGTTAACTAATGAAAGTATACCACCATGCAAAATATTGTTAATGACGCATCACATTGGTCTTCACACTATTGAATATACAATCAAAACCTAACTTTTGAAGCTAGAGAGCTCATCAAACAAAGTGAGCAAACTACCTTTTCTTTATTTTTAGCAACTGATTTGAGGCTAAAGAAAAAGTACTTTGACTGTACCAATCATTTTCATCTTTTACCTTTGATCAGACAGCAATAAAATCCAAAGCAAAAGTGTTGGTCCTAGTGTAGTCACAATACTAAAATTCTGACTCCAATATGATACCAGCTTGACATCATGATTCCCTCACTATAATGATACCACTGAAAAACCTAAAACATTAGAAGAGGAATGGAATATTAAAAGACAGATCATTAAACTTTTCTTTTCTCTTTGAATTAATTGCAAAAATCTATATCTGTACATTTTGACAATGTCAATGCAAGGCAGCAGAGAACAGAAGGCATAAAATAGCAGCAACAGATTACTGTATGACAGTGTGTCTTAATATCCAACCAGAGGTGGAGAAACTCTTTCAGCTCTTTATATGTTGACGTCTCTTGTCTTTCATGTCACATTGCTGCTAACAAAAGGTCCTTTGAATTCTTCGAATAAGTTATGTCTGTTCGTGGTTAGTGAGATGCTTTGCTAAGTTGGACATGTTGGTTCCCTCAGTCTAGGTTCAAAACAGTTGCTTGGACTGTCAGATATAACATTTGTATATTGTGTGTGTAAATTTATATTGACTATTTGTGTAACAAATGTTCTTCATGCTGTCTGGACTGTGAACTCTGACCTCAGGTCAAAATCTAAATCATAGCACCTCATCTGTCAGCTACAGCACACCAGGTTAGTGTTAATCAGTAAATGTAGGTGCACGTACACACATGTTCTTATGTGAGAAAAAGATAGCAGCCCACTAGGCCTGCAGAGAGTTGAAGCATATTGCAGCACATGGATACACACACACACACACACACACACACACACGGAAACACACTGCACTATTGTTGCACATCTATGAAAAGACTGACACTGCCCGTATTGATATTTATATTGATATATAACAGCAGGGTACTGAAATACTTTTCTTGTATCGGTATACCGTGCAACAGAATTTGGTCCTGGTTGGCACCCACAGTCTGATGTTAATTTCTCAAAACTACAAACACATCTCTACAATCATGGCTACTTTCAAATGTAACTTATTGCCTCTTCATTACAACATGGGAATTTATGTGCGTCATTCAAAGTGGTAACATCAGCTGCAAGTTGTGGGAAGCTTGTAGCTAGGAATCAGCCACATGGATTTTACTGTCAACATCTAGAGACAATTGAGGTTAACTATTTACAAAGTCGATGAGCAGATAAAATAATGTGGGATATGCAAAGCTTTGATCAAAAGAAGGACAAAAGGGCAAAATATTGAGACATTAGTGAAAATACCTTCAATTTTGCATTTTTATATATTCTAGTCAAGGCATATGCTAAATGTACATGAATTTTAGAATGTCTTTGTGTTGTGAGTTCAGTGGGAGCAGCCAAACACAGAACAGAGGGAGCTGGTTTCAAAAAACGAAAACAAAAGCAAGCTTTACTTGAAGCTATTTCAAAAACAAAAATCCCAATGCAGGCAGGGAAGAAAAGCAAAGGAAACAGGCTGAGGTTTACAAAAATCCAAAATACAACAAAGGAGCAAAAACTAAATAAAGCACTAACTGAAAATACTGGAAGGCATTGCATGAATTACACAAGTGAGAAACACATGCGAGATACAAAGGCGAGATTCACAGGGGAACATGGAAAAGATTCACCGCAACACGGGGCTGATGCAGATGAACTGACAAAGAATAAAAGGCGAGGTTTGACACACCATGGGCCTGTGTCAAAAAGCAGGTTTGACAAACTCTGAGTTTAAACCTGAACTCTGAGTTGACTAACTAAATATGATTGTGATGAGTCAGATGTGTACAGAATCAATCACCAGTAATGGCTGCTCAATGCATGTTGATTATATTTGTGTCTCACCTAATCCAGATTTTTTCTGACATCAGGCAAACATAAGCAACAATAACATCATGAGGTCAAAGTGGCTGCAATTTTTAGTGACAGGCACTGCAGCTCTCCACCAACTGCATGGTCTCCGGGCACAACCGCTCTTACTTGATCTAACAGCTGATTGGTTTAGATGTTGACTCAACAATATCATTCTTTTACAAGGAGAACAAAACATGTTTGTCTGATTCTGAAGACTAATTGTTGACTCCTTATATTACCATCCTGACCAATTGTCTCTCAGCAGCAGGGAATAGCTTGCATTTTCTTTCTGATCATGGCGGTGACACACCTTACCATGCACTTTTTACTATGTTTGCAGAGTTGATTTTGGGCTCTAGAGCTGCTTTGAAATGGCTACAAATAACCTGCTTGACGAATTCACATCAATGATTTGCATCGTCTCATCTCTGTACACTTGCTGCAGCAATTCCAGTGCTTCTGATGGAGCTTTCTCCAACCAGACCAGAAACTTCAGGTTTGTTTGTTGTTGTGTGCTCATTGCTTGACGACATGAGAATATGTATATAAAAGCATGTGGAAAAAAGTTCAATGGCTGCAGGGAGCTGAGATCACAGTTGTATATTCCAGGGCGATTACATTGAAGGGGAAAACTTGTAGCTTGTAGTTTGGTTTGAAATATATCTTTTGTGACACCAGTCCTGGAACTTTTCTGACACACCTCGTACATGGGTGCTACAAGTGTATGTAAATGTTGTTCACAATGTATATTAATTGTGAATTGATTGAATTTTTGAGGTATTTCACAACACAAATTGTTTGGGAGTTTCTATGTGAGGATTCTTAAAATAACATCTGTACAGATGTTGTAGTTCTGATAGTCTAAATATCTGACAGATCAGGAATAAAAAGTATTGTCTTATTTTCTTCCTACAGTGCTAGAGTACTTTTTAGTGTTTTTGATGTATTTCTGTAGTTTGCAGGGACAAGTCTGCTCAGTTTATTCATTTACAAACTGATCTGACTGACTTGTAAAATTAAGGCTGAAAAATTAACAGAGATCACAGATCACCTAAGCAGCATTTTAAGAGGCTGCCCTTTTTTAATTAAAACTATTGGAGGCTCTATCTAAACTGATTTATATGTCTGAATACATTCTATTGAATTTGATCTAACAGGCTGAGAGTGTTTCTGGAAGTTACTGTACAGACTGAAGGCCATCCAACTTTACTGCGGCTTTTTGGCTTGGCCCTCTGCTGCTGCCACCTGCTCTCATCCAATTTCCAAGCAAGGCGCAGTTCATCTCCAACAAGGCTTTTGTCAGAGATTTCATTTTTATAAAACGAGATAAGAACTAGTTCAATTAACTCTGAGTTAAGTTTACCCTGAGTAAGTGTGTGCATGAGGAGATAACAAGCCCTCATCAATGGAACACAGATAACATGATTCACCATGGCAACAGGAGAGAAAAAGCTTTATCCTTCCCCCCAGTGGAGTTACAAATATTAATAAATGTGTAGAATAAGGGTATTTCTTTAAGAACACTCACAAAATATTTGCAAATCATGCACAGACCCAGACATATTTTCTTTTACTTTACTGATGATGTGGACGGCATCACATGTGCTCTTCACAATGCAGAACAATTAATTAGCTGCAGGTTTCTATTTTCCAGCACATTCATGTTGTAAAAAGATTTCCTACTCACCTAATCTTCTTCATTGGAAACAAGAAGGCAATAATAGTGTTCCTTTCAATGGAAAGAAGCTGAACCCACACAAAAGTTGCTGAATGTCACAGAACGGTGTCATGTGTTAATTAGCCTATTCATGACCTCATTGTGTCGTATTAGCACTTTGCCCAGTGTCAGCTGGCATGAGTCCTTTACATCTCTTTGCTTCTCTCCTACTCTCTGTGCTCACATGTACTGTATTTAAACACAGCCAAACTCCCAAAGAAGTTGTTCTCATACATGTTTTTCTGTTGTCAGACAGTGGAACAAGTATGAAACAGACTGAAACCCAACCCATTATGACTACATAAATGGGCAGCTGGTCTGTGGTAGCAGAGCGAGCGGTTCACAGATCGCAGAAGAATAATTAAATTTAGTCAATCCACATTTTGCTTTCATGACGGCAGCACTCAAGCAGGATGGACTCTGCCAGTTTGGGCCTCTGTACCTTCCTGAGAAGTGGTTTAAACCATAACTACAGCTTTCTTTTAACAGAACTTTCGCTCCGGACAGGAGTCTGTACCTGTGACAAAGTTGCCTTTTTATTTTCTTAGTGAACAAAGCTGAATATATGGATCATCTGATCATGCTTTGAATGCAGCTGATCCAGTTTCCACTAAGTGTTTCAGAACTCCATGCAGTGCCCACTTAGAAACCTTCAGCTGAGCCACTATTTGTTGCTGACAACACTCTTCTTTGTTCAGAATAACAATCTAACTTCTGACATTCTGAAGACATGTTCCCCTCGACCACTATGCCACTGAAAAAGAGCAATGTTCCTCTGGAAACCTAGAGTACAAACATACTGTATGTGTCTGTGAAGATTCTCAGTCATCCAGGTCATGGTTATTCTAGTAGATTAATCGTAGCAACTGGACTTGCTTCCAGAGGCTTCATCAGTTCTGACTGACTTGTTGTGAAATCCAGATACTTACATCCTAAGGAGACATTAACACCTGAGTTTCGTTTTCAATTGGTGGTTGTTGCTCCTCCCCCTCATGACAACCTCCAATTGAAACCAAAACGCAGGTGTTAATGGCTCCATAGGATATAAGTATCTGGATCTCTTGGATGAGAGGTGAAACGTCTTCAGGGAACTCAGGCAAGTCCAGTTGCTACGATTAATCTACCAGAAAGTACAGACATACGTATTTACGGGTGAAGAAAGGCTGCAGGTTGATTCAGATGAACAAGCCTCTGATGAGTCAGTCAAAATTTCAATAATTTCCCAGGTCTGGGATAAATAAAGTCTATTCCATTCTATTCTATTCTATTCTATTCTATTCTATTCTATTCTATTCCATATCCATGTGAATTAATTCTGCTCCAATGGAGGGATACAATTTATTTTGTACAAAGGAGTTAAAATGGTCACTAGTAGTTTGCCTGCTAAACTAGAAATAAATTACAGTATATTATAAATCATTTTATGAACATATTGCTTTATATGAATGACTTTCCTGACAAATGATTTTGGTCAGTTTTGGGTCTTAATCCTACAACATGAGAGCTACATGGGATTCTGAGATCAACTTTGGATTCTCTCTTGAGGTGTATCAGTATGCTATGGCTGTCCCAATATACATGGTTCATTCTGATTTCAGTGGTTTCCTTTCAAGAATTTGTCACCTTTTATATTAAAGCCAACATTGTGTTGGTAATTGAAATGTCTGTTCATAGCTGTACAAGTTGCACATTTCTGTCACCACATACCTTAATACTTCCATAAGCACACAGTGCTTCTACAAAGTGTAGAGAATAGAAGAGTGTAGAAGTCTTCTAAACATTAATTTCCTTTACAACTAAATCACATTCTCAATTCCATTTTGAGTAGAGATGGGCATCTTTAAGAGTTTAGAGTTTTATGGTACTACTACTTTTACTGATACTGCTTACCAGTCTGGTATTTTAATGATGTTCTTATCTGTACTTTCTGATTGTTTGGACAGATATAAATTAAATGTCTGAGCATTGTGCTGATAAAACCTGTTTCACCAAATTAAGCTGAAAAAAGATTAAAGGGAGTTTTACAGTGCAAAAGCAAAACAAAGAAAGTCTAGCAAATGGATAAATTTTCCAGTTGTTACTGACGAAGATGTAAATAAATTTAACTGTGGTTTGACAAAATGTGCAAAAAAAACAACAGACACAAATCATCCACTTCTGGGTTGAGAAGCTGCTCTGTTCTGTACAGTCAAAGTAACTCACGTTCAAAGAAAAAGCACTTCTTCATGCACATATGGATCAAGACACTACAGAGAAATGTCTGAACTGTGAGGAACTAATTCCTATTAATGTAATTGTAATTTTGCAACATTAAAACAGACAGTTATGTCTTTATTAACACTTAACAGTACAATACTGTGTTTCCCCAAGAGGATGGGAGAAGACACAAAATCAGTGGAAATATGTACTATATGCTGGTTTAAATGGGGCAGGTGGGGGTAGACACACACACACACATGGCAGGAACTGACAGTGATGGTCAGAAATCCAGTGGGAGCAGGTGGGAGTGGAATTAAGGAAATGGTCACAGACTGGTCTCTACAATAAAGTTTTCATTGGAATGTAGGAGAAACCACATTTTCTGAAAAAGAATCCGGTTTTATCTATCGGTCCAGATGTCCATCCATCCATTATCTATATACCGCTTAATCCTCACTAGGTTGATAGAGGGCTGGAGTCTATCCAGCTGACTTAGGGTGAAGGCAGGGGACACCCTGGACAGGTCACCAGTCTATCACAGGGCTACACTTAGAGACAGTAAAAACCACACACATCTACGGACAATTTAGAATCACCAATTAACCTCAACATGTTTTTGGCCTGTGGGAGGAAGCCAGAGAACCTGGAGAGAACCCACTCTGCACAGGGAGAACATGCAAACTCCACACAGAAAGATTTCGGGTGTCCTAACCAGGACGTGAACTGGGGATCTTGTAGCTGCAAGGCACAGGTGCTAACCACCGGGCCACCTTGCAGCCCTTGGTACAGACATGAACTTGTGAATTAATCTCACGGTTCCTAAAAATAATATACACTCTTACCATACAACACTGGTTACAATACATATGTAAATTACTAAAAAATTATTGATTCCAGTGGATTATTAGTGTAACCGTGACGTGGTACTCTCATTTACGCTTATTACATTATATTTTAATCTGCCTTGGAAATTCCTTTACATATCAACGGCTCTTTATAAACCCAACACATTAATAAACACGAATAACACCTACTAACGTCTAATAGTAATAATGTTGATACTTGATGATTTTTTACAGAGAATTACATTAATCTGAGCAGGAGATTACAATGCAATTTTTAAATAGCAGGACCTGTAAAGTGGTATTGTTGATTTTCACTATGTTGGGTAGTTTACCCTATGGCAGTGCTTTATATTCTTATCATATGGTTTGTATGAACAATCTTGGCAGAGAAACAAGTAGCTACACCTGTAAGACTATTCATTAAAATAACAAATCAAAGGAGCATATGATTCACATTATTTTGTCAAATCACAGAAATGTTTCATCACAGGATGAAGGTGATCACTCAGAACAGTTTTGTATTGATTTGACCCTTCTCTCTAATGGGACAACTGAACCTAAAACATGCCAGCATAACACAGACACTGGATCTCCTCACTGTAGGGGTCAAAGGTTCAGGCTTTCTGTCATTTGTCATCTGTCTGCAGAAGTGGCATGAAGGGGTTAGACTTGAGGTTAATCAACATTTCACCCAAGTGCAGCTTGCTATTACTTATTGATGGCCTCAGTCAAACCTTCACATATCCAAGAGTTAGGTTATAATATACTGCTTACTGCATTTTCATTTGGGAACCTCCAGTTCTAGTTATATCATTTTAAAGTTCTCTCATTCACAGTAAGCTAACTGAGGTGAGCTGAAGTATTAGACTGTAAAAAAAAGGGACCCCCCCAAACAGTGTCTGTCTCCCTTGTGAGCCCCAGCAGACCGTTAGCCACCTCTGATGAATGATGCTTTGGGGAATAGAAGCTGTACTACGTCAACTTGCTGTCATGCAAGTAGAATCAATAAAGTTGCACTCAGCAGAGGCCACAGATGAACTCAGAAATTATACACAGTAACTTGTATTGTTTTAATTTCAGGGGCTACTGCCTTTTCTCTTCGCTGAGCAGACAAACATGTTTCAAAATGTCTTTATATCTTGGCTGTTCTGTGTGTGTGAGAGAGACTGTACAAATATGAATGTGATTGCAAACACGCCGAGTAAATATTTAATGCATGGCAACAAACTGATAAGCACACCCTCAGTTCAATATCATACAAAAGTGCAAGTTATGTGAAGGAAATGCATGTTTATGTTCATCATTAAACTGTGCATGAGCCTGCTTATTTAAACATCTTTGTGTTTGCACCAGTATACATAATTAATGAGTGTGTGTTGGAAGGAAGGATAGCTGTTCCTTTGACTTTTTCTGCTGTCAGATGCAAAAGAATTCTAGTGGTAACAGAACATGTCGCTCCACACCACTTTACTGTCACTAATCACAGACTCATGTCGCGCAAAGCCCTGTTTAATGGGAAGAGATGACAGAGGACAAGGTGTGCTCAGTCTGGGTATGTGTGAATGTGTGTGGCTTCATTCAATATTCTCTCAAGGGTTAAAAGTTGTAGGAGATTTTTTTTAAATTACCGCATTTTGCAAGTTCTTACAGCTTTAACAGAGTCATTTGATTTAGAACTAGGGGTATTTTACAGGAAAGGTTGCAGGTTGGTGGAGAGCATAGGCTATAGTTTAGGGGTCATAGTCAACCAATAAAGATCCCACTGAAATAGCTGCCATGCATACAGCAATGCTTGTGACTTAGCAAGGAACTTGTAGCATCCTGGCACAGGTCCTTCATAAGATATTGAAACCAGGTTATTTGCTCCTCAAAGAATTCCTGCCTGATTCTTGCACTGTGACAGGGAATGTTAAAAGCACCCATCCTATCGGAACAATATGATGGCTTTGGATGACTCAACGTGTTGATCTCTGAATTGATGTACCTCCTGGGACACCACTCAAACCATTCACACCTCCTCCACTGTGAAGCTGTAAACATGCACAATGTACCCAGTATGCTTAAAGCCTGATTTCTCCATCATGGTGTTGCATTTGAACCAGGATTAATCTGATTTCTAAACCCCTTCTTTAAACAAACCTGATTTAATCTTGGCAGCAGCTTTTGGAAGTCTGCAGGTAGAAAGCATACCAGTGGTGGAAAAACGTATTGAGTTCTTAACAATAAAAACAAATAAGAATACCACAGTGCAGGAATACTCTATAATCAAAGATGTAAAGGGATGTAAACTAAAGTAAAACAGAGTGGTGCAGAATGGAAAAATGTACTTAAAGTATCAAAAGCAGCACTAGTTCTACCATTCATAGTGTCAATCATATGCACCAATCAGCCACAACATTGCCACAAAAACAGCCCTGAGTCACTGAGCCATAGACGTAGGTTGGGCCTCCATGGATCGCATTTGTTCCACTGCAGATACTTGACTGGAGTGAGACCTGGGGAGTTTTGTAGGTTGGGTCAATGCCTTGGGCTTTTTGTTGTGTTCCTCCAGCCATTCCTGAGCAGTATTTGCACTGTGGATGGGGCACATTGTCCAACAGTGTACGTGGTGTCAGAGTAACATCCACACGAATACCAGAACAGTACATTCTAACTAGATGATCAACGTTGTTCACTTCACCTGTCAGTGGTTTTAATGTTGTGGTTCATCATTGTACAGGATCATAACATGCAGGCACCTTTACAATATTATCAGCTGGAGCTCAACTGAACAACTTCAAACAGTCTTAGGTGGTTAATCAACAGTACAACAATTACACTGTGTAAGATGATCCTCTTGAAAAATTGGAATGACCACAAATCATCCATCCACTATCTATACACCGCTTAATCCTCATGAGGGTCGTGGGGGGGCTGGAGTCTATCCCAGCTGACTTAGGGTGAAGGCAGGGAACACCTTGGACAGGTCACCAGTCTATCACAGGGCCACACTTAGAGACAAACAACCAGCACACTCACATTCACGCCTATGGACAATTTAGAATCACCAATTAACCTCAACATGTTTTTGGACTTGTGGGAGGAAGCCGGAGAACCCAGAGAGAACCCATGCTTCACAGGGAGAACATGCAAACTCCACGCGAGAAAGATCCCGGTGCCCCACCGGGACGCGGACCAGTGACCTTCTTGCTGCGAGGCAACAGTGCTACCAACTGCGCCACCTTGCAGCCCGACCATTAATCAGATCCAATCATCCATCCACTATCTATACACCGCTTAATCCTCATGAGGGTCGTGGGGGTGCTGGAGCCTATCCCAGCTGACTTAAGGTGAAGGCAGGGGACACCCTGAGTAGGTCACCAGTCTATCACAGGGCTACACTTAGAGACAAACAACCAAGCACACTCACATTCACACCTACGGACAATTTAGAATCACTAATTAACCTCAGCATGTTTTTGGACTTGTGGGAGGAAGCCGGAGAACCCAGAGAGAACCCATGCTTCACAGGGAGAACATGCAAACTCCACGCAAGAAAGATCCCGGTGACCTTCTTGCTGCGAGACAACAGTGCTACCAACTGTGCCACCGTGCAGCCCGACCATTAATCAGATATTATCAATTAAAGTATATATACTGAAGTAAAAATTACATTTGCCTCTGAAGTTTGAATGAGTATTTCATATAATAAAGTTGAATAAAAATTAAAAGAAAAATTGAAGTATAATACCTGACTGAATTCAGTATATAGCCTTGAAATATGCACTGCGTGTTCCACAGTTAATTGCTGTAGCTCAGCTCCACTGTCATTTGTCAGCTGCTGATTACAGCTTGTTGCTGTCTCACATGTTTGTTTGTGAGGAACAGTATCCAATACAGCACATTTCTGGAAATCTTCCAGTCTTTTATTGTATTCGACTGAGACTGCCTTCAAAAGGCCTGCAGCCATAGCTGCCCTCCAGGCTTCAGTCAACTGGCACTTTTGCCATTTTCAAAGTTGCTGTTGCAGGCTTCAACACAGAGACACATGCAAATGTGAACAGAAGGCATGGAAGGGTTGCTGGTCATCTGCTCACTGTGTGTCTAAAGGTGACACTGAGTGTGTGTAAGGGGGTGTGGTATGTGTGGTGGAGCAGTTATCTGTGTAAGCATGCATCCACAAACAGTGACATCTATTAATACCCTCCTATGAGATCCTGCTTACTGATTCTCACTGACTGAAGGCAGCAGACAGGATGTAGACAGTGAAGGCGGCGATGGGGTAACGCCTGCACAGAGCGACATGTGGGACCTGACCTAAGGTCAGCTTTAATCAGTTGTGTCATTTACAGCTTCAGCAGCCGAGCTGAACAACTATTGTGTTCTCACTCAATTCTTACATGTCTCTGATTACAGTTTCATTAAAATAGTAATAAGTGTAGCAGACATCCCATCATGAACAATGAAATTGCTATTGCGCTTTTCATAACAAACTATATTTCCATGGAGATATGTGATGGAAGCAGAAGAAGGGAAAGGCAATAGGAGTCTGGCAGCAGAGCAGGGTAAACACTGTTGCTGATGAGCTGAGAGGTTGCCATCAGCAGAGCTGTGATCAGAGCTGTGTTGCTGTGTCTAAGTGCCTGCATATGTGCGTCATTACGTGGGTGTTTTTCTGTGTTCGCTCAACTAGTATGTGTGTGCATTTGTGGAAGTGTACCTGTTTGTGCCTTCATGTGTGTTATGCCAGTGGGATTACAAAAAGACAAATGGAAGAAATTGGAGGTTACTGGGGTGCTGCAAAGTGTGAATAAATCACTTCCAGGCATGCAGTGTTTATCCAGTTTTTCCAAGGCAGCTTCAGAAGTTTGTCTAACACAGCAAGATTTCAACACGTGCAAGGGGAAGATTAACAGGGGCGTTTGCACAACAATACATTTGCACGCCTATTCTTTGATCATAGATCATGGGGCGAGGGGAGATGAAATTGGTGCATCTCTGCAGCAATGACAGCTTTACTGATTCCTCTGCACGAGCAACGCATAAGTGTTCAAATGACTCATGTTGATGTTTAGCCTCTGGTATGATACCAAAGTCCTTTGGTTCTATTTTAGCAACCTAAGGAAACATGATATTTGGAGGAAAGGTGACCAGTCAGCCTTGACTGAGCTGCCTGACCAGCGTCACATAGCGCTCGCAAATCTCTTCTTAGTGCTTCTTTCAACCTTCCTTAACCTGCTGGGTAACAGTAATTCAAATGTCTGCTAAACATCCTGACAAAAATCCATGGCTGCCTCACAGCTCCATGTGTATATCACAGGAATGTTTAAATCTGTTAAGAGGAAAGATCATACCACTGTTTAACTAAATTTTGTCTTACTTTTCAGTGCCCCTCTACTCTATACGGGTTTGGTTCATTGTAGCAGTGCAGTTCGTTCCACAACAGTCCAGTAGGCAACTTAAAAAGGTGTGAGACACTTGAAACCTGCAGGACACTGAGAAAGGACTTTTAATTGAAGTAGGAAACATCTTGAGTCCAGCATCAGTCAGCCAAAAGAAAAATATATAGAGAGTACGGTGTAAATTTAGGTATAATTAAATGAATGTATTGAGCTTTCACTGTTCTCACTTTTACTGATCTCAAACACACACTATTCTGAAAGAGAATATGTTTGTGTCTGGTACATGATCTTTAAACATTTGTGGATTCTCACAAAGCATGCCTGACGTGCTTAAGCTGGATGAACAGAGCAAGGCCAGTGGCTTTTAGCTTTAAAACTGCATTACAAAGTAATGCTGCTTTTTCTCTCTTTGTGTGAACACTGAGGGCAAAGCTGTTCTTGAATGAATTTTATTGGAATTGTCACTGGACTAAGAATTCCAGGGGCTTGGTGCTTGTGTTCAGTGCGAGCTCCGCATGGTGGCTGCTCGACTGACCCACACACTGTGAGCTGTGAATTCACGGGTTCTGGCCCGACAGAAAGGCTCATTTAAACGTGTAATGAAAATCATATAGTGTCTGGCCAGCTTCCCCTGCTTAAGAGAGGTGTGGGTACAAACACATAAATAGATATTGTGAGAGTAGTTGTTTGGATCACAGGATGTTCCAAACAGATCATAATGGACATACAGAAACCACAAAATGACCTTTATGTTATCTTCACACTACAAGCAGCTACATTACACAACAGCCAAGTGTGTCCTGCTACACTGTCACTCAGTCTCTGTTGAAGTGTTGCTCAAACACTTGATGTTGTTAGAAATCTCGTCTGCTGAAAATCAAGTTGTTGTTTTTTTTACCTCGTTAACATGCCCCTGTGAAGTTTTTACCTGTTTATGCTGGAAGATAAATCATGAGCACAATAAACAGTACACACCATGGCTGAGCATTTTCTCTTTGAAACCTGGGTGAACCAATGGAACTCTCAAAAACACAGATGGAGATTAACAAGGTTTCACACAAAACAAAGTGTAGGAGCCAATCCGTAATTCTTCTTTAGAATCAGTCAGTCATATAGGATTGAATGCCTGCAATATTACAACTTCCTACAGTGTAGCATAGAAAAATTCTAGAGTGTTTGAGCAGAGCTGGTGTGCTCCAGTTGCAACAAATGAGGAGGGGCTAGTGTGTAAATCGCCTTCCTAGATTTACACACAAGAGGAAGCAATGGTGTAGTTATATCTAAGCCATTTTAAGATATGAAGGGAATATTTTTATAAAAAGAACTTCAAAGTATGTAAGTTTTAATATATGTAAGATGACAGGTTAAATCAATGACCTGAGAGGGACTATAATGTCATGGTTAAAATTAGGGCTGAAACAACTAATTGATTTAATCGATTCAAATTGATTAATAAAATAGTTGTCAACTAATTTAGTCATCGATTAGTTGCTTAAAAATGTTTTTTTTTCCCGTAAGCGGCTTGTTTTCTTCAAATTTTAAACTAATCTGTTACCAAAGTGTGGCTGCAATGAGCCACCGTTGCCTGTAATCTAGCAGTACAGCAGGAGAAGTAGCCAACAGCCAATAGATGGCCTTGTTTTGAGTCACGTACGCCACAGCAGTCAATGCATTCAGCAAGAGTGCGGCGGCGGCTGGTGAAGGTTTGAAGAAAAAGGAGAAAAGTACAGAGCCCGTCTGGTGACATCGATAGGAAACAAAAACTAACTCGTTTCCATGCATTAGTAAATCGTGGCAACGAGTTATTAATTATCACACGGTGTTTCATCGCAAGAAATCGCAGGATATCGGTGTAGTTCATTCCAAGGTTAAAATCAAATGAAATGAAATCAAAATGCTCCATGTTTCATGCAAGTACACCCGTTATCCTTAATCGACAGCTGGTATGACCGCACTGTGAAATTTGCTCCACAACTTCTCTTGTTTCTTCATATTAATAATGCGAGGCCACAATTTAACTATGTCATTCCCACGCATTAATAACTCGTGGCCACGATTTACGAATGCGTGGAAACAAGTTATTTTTATTACTTATCGACGTCACCAGACGGGCTCCGTAGAAAAGAGATAAATCAGGAGAGAAAACTTCACAAACAAAGTCATCCAAAGTGTGGGAGCGCTTCACACTAAATTTACAAAAAAAAGACAACTGACCTGCAAACGTTAAAAAAATAAATAAAATAACAGAACATTTAGTTAAATAAAATGCTGTAAAATCCACAATTCTCTTGTGTTTTTCTTTTTCTTCATGAAAACATTTTCTTGTAACTTACTTGGGTAAATAAAGGCTAAACAAAAATGTTTGTTAAAAAAACAAACAAAAAAAGATTAATCATAAAAAGCATAAAAAAACAAGAATAATAAAAAAAATTATTAGTTTTTTGGACAAATTAATTGATTACCGAAATAATTGTAAGTTGCAGCCATAGTTAAAAGAAGGAGTAGCACTGGGACATGGATGACAGGAAGAATAAGTTTTTCTTCCATTTTTCAGACAGAACGGAACAGGACACCATAGAGAAAGAGAAACAAAGTAGAAACGATGAAACAACATATGATTGGTTTACACAACACCACGCCGCCTGCCCATCACGCAGCTTCAAGTGCGCATTGGATGGTAATTTGTAGCTCCGTGATACCACCTTTCATTGGAAATGACTTGTTGTCAGGTGCTTTTTAACCACTAGTCTGAGCACACCATTAGTCATCCCTTTTCAGCCAACAAATACGTACACACACATGCAGTATATGTATAAATTGCTGCTCGCTTTCAGAGACATTTCTTCCAAATGGCCCATTAGAGAGCACATAGAAAAATGCAGTGTTTTTGCCGCATGGCAGAAAACAACCTTTATGAAACAAAAGTCCTAATGCAGTGCTGGAAACTAAAGCAGAAGATGAGCAATTTAATATGAGGTGGAGATTAGACTTAGATCCGGTATGGCTGAATGAGAAAACTTGCCTTAGGAGTAAAATTCCCTGAATGTTGGTTATAGTTGAAAAATTTGTACTTTTTGCAGCCATCAGGCTGAATTCTAAATGTATGACAATTCAAAGGGCTACAAGCAAAATCACGTCTTGGCTATCTAAAGGGATGACTGAATAGGCTCTTTCATTTATAGACATAAAGCAATTTATAGAATTAATTGCAAAGTTGGAAAGCTGGCTTTCAGAGAAGTTAGAATCAATAGTGTAGATAAACACCGGACCAGTCCTCCGCTGCATGTACTCAGCCTATTGTGCCTTGATAATCAGCTAAAGTAATCCATTCAGGTTCGGCCTTTCATACAAATTATCTCTACTTTGTTGTTACATACAAGGTTTGCCTGAGTGCTGTCAGACTTTTTTTTTTTTTTTTACAGCTTGCTAAGTAAGACTAAAAGCTATGGACATGTTAGTGAGCAAACATGAGTGTGAAAAGCTGAACTAAGTGGGAATCATCTTTCTAAGCTTTGACCAGAAGACCATTTTTGAGGAACTAAAGACACAAGGACAATGTGATCAGGTCAGAGTCATTCTATTCTGCTGAAAATGTGACCTTAAAACATTTAAACACTAAAAACAAGAATAAATAAATAAAAAGAATGCCTTTCAATTTGCGAAAACTATTCTTTGTCCCTTTTAATCATCAATGTATTTTTACAGTTATTGTAGAATTATAAATAGAAAGGAAATGTTGCAGTAAGGCCTCAGTTAAATCTAATCCTTGTTTCCTGCTGTCTAACTCTGTGTTTGCCTGTTTCAGTGCAGACAGAACACAAATCCTCATTGATGTGCCTTCAATTCATCCTCCATGGAGCACAAAAAGCTTCCGTGCTTTTACACTTTACGCTCATTTCCACTGAATACAAACAGCATCCTCCCACATTTACTGCCTATTGAAAAGTAATTAACAGCGCTTGTTGACTATGTGAATAGCTGCTCCACAGAGAGACTCACATCTTTTTGAAGTCGCACACGGTGTACTCGGGCCAGTCGATGTAGCACACCACCCGGCCGGGGAGCTGGTCCGTGTTGGAGTAGTAGTACTGAGGGAATGCCAGCAGCAGAGCCAGAACCCAGATCACACCCACCACCACCTTCGTTTCAGTGGAAGACATGCGCTGCTGCAGAGGGTGGATGATGGCCATGTACCTGCAGGGACACAGAGATGGGCAGAGGCATAGAGATGGTGAGCAACATGTGGAGAGAAATCTGAGCCTTGACCGCTACATCTGGCATAAGGCAGCACCGGCATACTCTGTGACTAGTTTGTGCTGCACTGTGTTGAAGGGTTCAGTGCCAAAGCAGGCCAAACCACAAAAAATCCAAAGTTGAGTTTTCTGTTTTTGTGAGAAGTGTTTCTGGTCTACCAGTTCGTGGCAAAGTGATCCAACCAACAGCCCACTAGTAATGTCACAGTACCACAGTTTGGCCCATAATGGTTTTAGCATGAAACTTTCGTGGCAAACTGGGCCAAGCCACAGGAATTGTTGACCATTATATCGCAGGTAGTTGCACGTGAGTCAAGATGGCGGACAGCGCAACCTCAAGCCCCATGAAAACTCATCTCGTAGGTATGGTAAGGTAAAATAAAAACTTAATGAACCACCACAAGCATCTATTTGTACCCCATGGTCCTCAAAAGTATCTCTAGTTCCTTACGATGACCCATGTAAACTCTTCAGTGCTGTTTAGCAAGACAAACCTTGAATCGCTTTTCTTCTCAAAAAGTAGCAAATGTGATATGGCCCACTTTGGCACTCAGCGAAAGGAAAGGCAACATTAAAACTTAAATAAGTCATTACAGAGTAGCTGTTTCAATCTCTGGACATATAAAGACTCCTCCAACTACAAGGATTTTCTTTTTGCAACACAAAATTTTGACCTCATTTTTCTCTAAAGCTAGTAAATGTGGTTTGGCCCACTTTGGCACTAACCCCCTTTGTTTTTAGAGACATCTATATCAAGTAGATGCCAAAAAAATATGTATAAAAAGTATCAAATAGGTAAACACAGACTGACATTTTTAGAAATGTGTGTTTTTGCTGAGGGCTACATGAGATTATTGACATCTTGTTAGTCCATTACTTATAAAACCACATTCTGCAGCCAGTTAGCTTAGCATAAAATCTGGAAAAAGGAGAGTAGCTAACCTATATCCAAGAATACACTGTACCTCCTACATATACAGCCCAATCTTTTACATTCCTACACAACTAAACTGCATTCTTAGTCACGTTTTGATGGAAGTATATGTTGTTTCAGATTATGTTTGTTTGTGATGAATCACAAAAACATTTCAATTTAATATATCTTTGCCATTTATTTTATTGCCTTTTTCAGGAAACCAGTTCGATCTGTAACAGAGTGGGACTCATCACTCTGGAGGAGAAGCTTCAAACATGTAATGAGAGATTTGCACTTTAACCCTCTGATTTCTGATTATTTTTGTCTCTACATTATTGCTTTTATTACATAGGACAGCATAATGTAAACAGGAAGCAGGAGGGTTGTTGCTCCCTGGCCAAATAGGTTACCTAGCAGGCGGCTGTGGCTCAGATGGTAGAGCGGTTGTCCTAAGATTGGCGGTTCGATCCCCACCCCCTCCACAGTTGAAGTGTCCTTGGGCAAGACACTGAACCCTAAGTTGCTCCCAATGGCAGGCTAGCGCCTTGCATGGCAGCTCTGTCACCACTGGTACATGAATGTGTGTGTGTGTGAATGGGTGAATGAGAAACACTGTAACGCGCCGCAAAGGTAGAAAAGCGCTATACAAGTGCAGACCATTTACCATTTACCTGACCTCAGTGCAACAAAGCATGCACTCCATCAAGATGTAAAACAAGCAAGCAGTCAAACTGTCGGTAGTGCAGGTCTGCAAAAGCATTAGCAGATATCAGGTGTCTGCTCTCTGTATGTAAAGATGGATGACGTGTCATCACTTCCTCCCACTGTACAAAGGTCAAGCCAAAATATTGCAAAAATGCCATCCTGAGCTGCTGGCAGCATTTGCAGCCAGACTCTTTAGACAAGTGAGCAGGAAGTGGAGGCGTAGTACGAAGGTTCCTCCTCTTGCCGGTCCAAGTAAGAACACAGACTCCTCGAACTTTGTGTAGTTGCACACTTGATGGTCAATTTAGTATTGACAATTAGGTTAGCCCTCAAAACACAAACTTAACTCACTGAAAAACTCTTTTGTGGTGATGAAAAGATGACAAGAAATCACATGGTTAAGGAAAGTTCTTCAGGTTTTCAGGTGCCTCCACACAGCTTGAATAAATAACTAATCAAAACCAGACTTCCTGATAAAACAAACTGTATTTATTGTGACAGAAACCACATCATACTTTGATTGTTTTTAGTTTGGTACTTGTTTCATCAGCAAACATGAAGGAGGCCTTGCTTCATGTCAGTATACAGTCAGTAGTACTGAGGCCCACACAAACAGTGGAATCTCAACACCATGTTTCCACTTCCTGGTCTTTACTGCATTGAATCTGTCTACAAATAACATCAGCATCTCAAAATGGCAGCACCAACTTCTGAGATATTTTGGGCTCACAGTCAGTCTATAGTTGGAACCCTCAGGCTGTCATTGACTGCAAAGAATTTGACACCAAATGCTAAGCAAGGCGACTCATTGAAATTCACATGAACTCATCCAATTAATGTGTCGGAACTGTGTGTAAAAAGAAGTACATGTCTCAAACGTTTCATCTGTTATGGATGGAAACATCCTCAAATTAAAGCTAAGAGCAAATCACTTTAATCACTGTCACTGTTCCTTTGCTACACAACTGTCTATAAGACACTCATTGCACTGCACGTAGCAGTCTTTCCAGTAGTAGACATAAATATAGCATACATTTGTAAGAAAACAACAGTGTAGAGTTACATCTAAGCCACAGAACTCCATCAAATAATTATTTTCATCAACAAAACAACTAAATATTAAACATCAATAGTCAGAGATGAGGTTTTAGGGTATTAATCAATGACTGAAAAAGGGACTCTGAAGTTGCAGTAGGTAGAAATCTAGAAAAGACAAAAAAGCACAAAAACAACCACAAAAAAACATTTAAAAATACATTTCTGCTGTTGCATACATTATTTTTTTTTTTTTTTACATAAACCCTGCTAGATTATTTCCTCATGGAAAATGCACTGTCACACAGCGCAGTTTTCTGAGCTAATGGAATACAGACTTTTTAGAGATACGTAGTTGTGTATAAACTAATAATTAACTCAAACATTTTACTGCACAGTCAGCACTTCTAATTTTCATACTTTAGGTACATATTGCTGAGAATTCTTAGCTATGCAGTGTGACGTCAGTACTTTCCCTTAAAGATCGAAATCCTTCTTCCACCACTGACAGCTGTGCAAATGGAGGATTAATTGTGTGATCACAAGTTATTTAAGTCCTTGATGTAAGTAAAGTGTAAAACTGCTCATTTGTGTGAGAGTCATAATCTTAAAATAGACTTCTTGAAGGGTAACTTGAACTCTGTGTTGAAACACAATCTGCAGAATGTGAAAATTCACACACACTCACCCACGCAGCACGGCAAAAACATGCAACATTCCTCTTTATTTCAGGTTTACAGGAAAACAACTTTTAACACTTTGATCTGTTAAAAATCACTTTATAGGTCAGACTTCTTTTGTGCGGACAGGATCATGTAACGAGGCTCTGTGGAAAGAAACCGACACCGGAGTTACATTATAAAGTAAGTGTCTGCCATGAAATGAGCTGTTAGAATTCTATTCAAATGATTCCCCTCAACATCTGAATAATAATTTCACATTGTCATAATCATGCTCCTACTCAGAGGGATGGCGAAGTGCATGAATAACTTAAAATGACCTCGTACATCATTAGAACTGAGCCTCATTAGGAAATCTGTGTAAAACTCCTTTGCTGGCGGAACACATTTCTCCTCAGCAAAAATACAATACTTCACAGCAAGGGGAGAAAATAATTCATACTGCACTTCAGTTCGTTTTTATTCCCTACATTGATTTTTGCCTAAAGTATGTCAGAGATTCACTTGTATTGATTTCCCTGCATCAAAACTCTAAAGTTTGTTCTTCCTTACAGCTCAATAATCTGGAAACGATATTAATCCAGTAGGGTGATGATTTTATTGAAATCATTTCTCAGGGTCAAATTTTATTTCTATGCTTCATATATTAAAAATCCCACAGTCCGTAACTGTGCGCTATATGCTGTATATTCATGTCTACACACCATCAACATCAGTTATTATTTTTTTGCTTCCCTTCAAAGCAAAGCTCTCCAATCAAACGCTGTCCTGAGCCAACGAGGTCTAATTAAAGGCTTAATCCCACTAACAACCCAAATGAATCTGCTAAATGGACGTCCTCACTCTAATTATATCAGGCACAAGAGGAGGCCTTTGAAATCAAACGCTCCCTGTGGTCTGCTGAAAGTGGGAGATCACAGCCTCGACTTTACTTTGGCTCTGATTCAAACAGCACTGGCAGCCATGTGGCTTTTTTCTACAACGAGGTGAATCACAGTCAGATGATGTCTGATGTCAGAATCAAACACATCTACAGAGGACCACGACCTGCAAGCTCGACAGCCTACATCATCATCGTCATCCTCATCAATGATAGTATGCAAGAACTGCTTGGATTTAGTGTAGCCTGTATGTACAGTGGAACACTGACAGCAGAAGTTTAGTCATTAAATGAGGTCTTACCTTGTCTGTACTCTTTAATAATGGAATTTATCATGTAAGATGATACAATCTTCTCAGAAGGAATGTGATTTCAAGATACACATTTCAGAAAAAGAACAATAACCTTATTACAAACAAACACATCATTTAGGATTTAATACCAAACCCAAATCCTGTGCCAATCTGCTTATTCCATCCAAATCCTCTATAATCCTTTATTGACTCTAATTAGGTTCAGCTTTTAACATTTACAGGACAATAATGTTGTAAAAACTAAAACAGTGAGTTTAGATTTTTAATCAACTTTTGTTTGCTGAGAACCCACAAATGTTATGATGCTATAGCTGACAGCTGGTTAGCTTAGCTTAGCACAAAAGCTGGGAACAGACTGCTAAATATGTCCACTAAAGCTCACTAATTAATCCATTTTTATCCTTTTTGTTTAATCTGTATAAAAACTTCAAGGAGTCATTCCATCTCAAATGATTTAGGGGCCTTCTGCTCATCTGCACCTCTAATGAGCTTCAAACTTTTTTTAAACATGAATTATTGATATTCAAAATAGTATCTGTTAAATCTGTGCTTGATATTAAATACTTAACAAGATACATTTTTAAAACAAAAATATATAAAGGACAGTATCTCAGGAACTATTAAAGATAAAAGATTGACATTTTTACCGTTTTACTTCTAGGCAAATCAGAGATAGTTTGGCAGAAATTGTTCTAGGAATTCAGGAGTTTAAGGTGGAATGACCCAAAGACAAAATCATTGATTCTATTCCAATACACTGATTTTGAAATTCACATCATCTTCTCACAGTCACCTAGTTTTCTGTTCTGTTTGATGCTACAGGTAGATAAAAAAACCCAGAAAAAAGACTCCTACTAACAAGCTTCTTAATGTTTTGTCAGAACCTGTATTCCATTTACTATTGGTCTCATTAACACGACCTGCTACACACTCAGTCTTCATTGCAATAAAAATGTATTTTTATGGACATTTCAGTTAGTAATAGATGTGAAATTGTGAAACTGCTTTGGCTGCTTCAGTTCATAAAATCCACATCAGAAACTTCGCTCGTCCCAGCTCCGCCCATCTTGTTAGTCCACAGGCTCCAGTTTTCATGTCTACTCCAGGCACCACCAGTCCCTTCTCTACACACCATGAACTCTAATTCATGTCCCGAATCCTGTGTGTTTGGTGCCTGTTATCTGTTGTACAGCTTCTGGGTTCAAGTCAGATGTCTCCACCCACCAGAGTGACATCATAGCCGAGCTACCAGTTCACCGTGACTTCTGCAGCTCCAGCGCCCCCTGCTGGCGTGGCCCTCACCTCTGTAGCCAGAGACTGGCAGGTAATGATATTAACCTAGTTAGCTCTGCCAAAGAGGTTAGCCGGTGTTATTTATTTATTTATTTATTGATTTAGTTAGTTAGTTAGTTAGTTAGTTAGTCTGTTTGTTTGTTGGCAAGATCACCCAAAAAGTTATGCACAAATTTTCAGGAAATGTTGATAATGGCACAATGAACAGATTTTTTGGTGATGTTCTGGCTTACCATCTGGTTATTTTCTCATAAAACAGTAAATGCTGTTAAGTGTCAGAGTCGTGCAGAATGATGTTATTGTGTCACTTGTCCAATAGATGGAGCTCTGACTCCATTCAGTCCTTCAGTCCTCATCGCTGTTTTCTCAGTAGTACAGGAGTACACTACAGCTAGGCGACATCACAGGAGTGGGCTGAGCGGAGCTTCTGACAGATAAGTTCATAACGACGCTGTGACATTAACAATGACTCAACATGTCTCCTGTTTCACTTTAACTCTCTTTGCCATGTGTCTTTTTCATTGCGTTGGTCATGCCTTTCATTTCCGTTGCATTGCTAAAGTTGTGCTAACCTTGCTTAAGTTACTCTCTGTCTGTTTGTGTTAACAATAACATTGCTATAGTTATGCCAACCTAGCATAGCGTTAGCTAACAGCTTAAAGCCAATAAGTAATTACCACGTCTCTGTCTTCTCTCAGCTATCGAACTTGTGTGATCTGCATATGACTATGGTGGTAGTTCAAATTTAACATAGTAGCTCCTGGGATGAGAGTGTCCAGGTGGCGTTGTCGGGTTTACTAGATACTGGTACAGCTCCACCCAGCTCCTGCATTCTCCTCTCATCCACCCCTTTTGTAACTCTGCTACATTCACAAATATCAGTATTTTGTCAAATGGAAACTGAACCTCGACTGGATTAAGCCATTTGTAACCCAAATAGAACTATGTGTGTTTATCAAACCGGCAAGGCTCAGGAGGTACAGTACTCGGAGGGTTGGCAGTTTGATTTCCAGCTCCTCCACTCTGCATTGTCAAAATATTTTTAAGGAGGAAGCCATCAACCACCGGACCACGTAATTGCTGCAGTGTGTGTGCATGGGTGAATGAGAGGTCTTCAAGGATTTGAAATGTTAGACCTAATGTGAAAAGGACACATCCCACACCAACAATTCTGAAACCAACTGGGTGATAAACAGTTTCATATCTGTACTGAGTACTCCTGCCATGATTAGACTGGGGATAATTTTCACTCCATTCTCAGGTCCTTCAACCAAGTGGACTGTTAAGACCTGTAATGAGAGGCACAGTGTAAAGTGCTGAGGATACATTTTCATAATGAATGCAACAAACGGTCCATATTTTGACAGATTACAGAGCCAACACTAGAGTCAATGGAATAAACGTTGCTGCGCAATCTGAGTGTCTCACACACAGCTGTCAATGCCACTATTTGGATCAATTTTAAGATGTTAATTTACAGGAAATGGGGTTGATCAGGAAATAAGTCACTTAACATGAATGCCACACTGGCTGTATACTGATGTTCCAAAATGTGCAACTGGTCCTTCACAAAACGACTCCAATCACCTGAGACATGGACTCTCTGAGATCTGTGAAGACGCCCTGTGGTGTCTGCCCCCAAGAGGTTAGCAGCAGTTCCATTTATTTCTGCGAGGTGTGATTTGCAGGCACCACGGATTAGATTGTTCCAGCACATCCCTGAATTTTTCAATTGCCAGTTTTCTCCCGGGATCACAGTCAATAGGTCATCATCGGCAGGACTGTACAAGCCTTGATGTTTCGGAGATCCACTTGATCCAGCCTCCGAGCTGCAATAACTTTGTCTTTGTCAAAGTCTCTCAGGGTTTTACACCTACCCAATTCTCCCACATCCAACATGGTGAGAACAACAACCGACAGTTCACTCTCTAATACGTGCAAGGCCCTGACATGCACTATTGTTGTGAAATCAATAATGTTGACTCAATCTGTGAAGGATCATCATTTTTGAACTTGTCTGTGTCCATGTGTATACTTGTATCCTAGTATTACATGATGTTCCACTTGTTTTTATGGAGAACAAAGGGAATAATGGAAAGTCATGTTATGCATCCTTCAGGGCAACAGTGGGAACCCAATCTAAAAGTCAATTTTGAAAAGGCTTAACTTAGCTGTAACTTAAAATTATTTTGCAAGAGCTTTGTGACTGATGTCTGCTGTGCACATTCAAACCATATTCCACTTTTGTTCCAATCTCAGTATGCTTCAGTGTGAGTGCTTCAGTTCTGTTTGGGTAGCTCCTCTGCCTGCAAACAGAGAATGATCTATACTCCTGAACCCCTAAGTGTAACTCAATATGAACATTCTTTTCATTCAGTGAAAAAGTCAATCTCAGCATTATAATGTCGCAAAAAAAAAAAAAAAACACATCCACAGCTGAGAAGTATTTCATTTTTATGGATTTGCCAGGGGAGAGCTCCGCTCCCCTGTGTTCCCCTCCCTTTCATTTTACATCTTAGAAAGCACACCTTTGAGACTTTGCACTTCAAATATGTGTCTGTGGGCAATATCTGATTCGTCTCAATAGGATACTTTCTCGTGAGGTGGCAGGCAGCATGGGCAGCCAGTGCTTGGTTTCATGTGTGACATACACCTCCAATTATCCACAAATAGCAACTAAACTGCCATGGCAATGCAGCGGTTCGATATAAACACCATGAGCCTGCTCCACTGTTTCCCTGAGATGCAAGTGATTAAGAAGGAAGCAGCAAAAGCGACAGATGAAATTGCCTGCCTTCAAGGTTGCCAGTGATTTTTTTTTTCTCCCCTTTTTTCCAAATTGCATTTGAAAGTAGGCTGTAGTAATTTGATCATTAAATTGTTTCCTCTGGTTTATTGGTCTCTCGGGGGGTTTGTTGTTGTTTTGCAGAAGGTTACGTAAAATTCCCATCAACACTTGGACGGAGATAGGCAGGGAGATGGTGGCAGAGCCTAAGGTCTGTGTGTGTTTGTGTATGTGTGTGTGTTGGCTAGTAATTTGAAGGATTGCCACTGGTGTTTCCGTTATCATCCACATGCATGCATGTGAAATTGTCAGCCACCTTTGTCTCATCAATTACCAGATGACGCTCATGTGTCCTGTGCAAAACCAATATCCACCTGCATCTCCGCCTCCTTGATTATGTGTGTAGCATGTGTAAGTGTGTATGTATGTGTACATAGAGATACTCAGTAGGCAGTGTGTGTCTATTGTGGTGGTAGATGAGTTATCTGGTTGAGGAGAGCACAATCTAGCAGCGTACATAGCATGTGCTGGTGAACGATCAGTTCTAATCATAAAAACATTGATAGTGGTAAAATGAATAATATACCTCAACTGTATATTTAACACGTCTGTATGATGGCTCTGAGAGCACACATTAAGGCATCCAGCCATCCATTACCTATACACCTTACTAGGGTCGTGGGTGGGTGAAGCCTATCCCAGCCAACTTAGGACGAAGGCAGGGGACACCCTGGACAGGTCACCAGTCTATCGCAGGGTTGCACTTAGAGATAGACAACCAAGCACACTCACATTCACACCTACAGACAATTTAGAATCACTAATTAACCTCAACATGTTTTTGGACTTGTGGGATGAAGCCGGAGAACCTGGAGAGAACCCACGCTGCACGGGGAGAACATGGAGACTCCACGCAGAAAGACCCCAGTTTCCTCACCGGGACGTGAACCAGCAACCTTCTTGCTGCGAGGCAACAGTGCTACTAACTGCGTCACCCTGAAGCCCCCAAATTAAGCCATTTAAAAAAAAGAAAACAAAGACAGGAAACTCAGAAACAAACAGCAACAACACAAAACCACAACCAAATATAAAAGCATACCAGCAAAGCACAAAACACAGCCAAATACAGAAACATACCACCAAAACAGACATCAAATGTGATTAAATACAGAGACAGATTTAGAATTTCTAAATCAATCAGGTCCCTGGGAGGTATTAGTTATGTGTAAATAGGGCTTTTGATCATTAGCTACAATGTGGTTACAGCAATGTGTCACAAAAAGCGTTCAATCTTTGTGGTATTGTGTTCAGTTGTAGGTTAAAAGAGAGACAACATTACTTAGAGTGAATGTATTTCTCTAAAGTCACCAGTTGGAGGTCATGTGGTCTATACAAAGATGTAAAGGTAATGTTTCACATAAAATGTCATAAATATGGAAATGTACAGCCAATAAGAAACCTCCAGGATATAAGAATGGAGACAAATGTGTAAATTAATGTAAAAATAAGAAATTGCACTGACTGCTGTAACATGAAGGCTCTTAGGGGTTATAGCTTTAACTACTCTGAAGGAGAAACATGCCATGTACCATGAAGTACCTTTGCCATGTATGTTTCTTCTAAGAGTTGGTTACCTCAGTTTAGGATGTGGTTTAGTGATAGTTCAGTTGGGGACATGATGCCCATGTGGACTATTGTTTTTCTTATCACTGTCCTCTTCATAGATCTTCTTTGTTGTTGCTGAGTAGATTCAGAAAACGCTGTTAGGCTATGACAATGCACTACTGTAAGGAAAAACATTTTGTTGTCTTTACCGTTTATACAGAGCATGTCTATAATTCCTTTTAATTTAATGCATTGTCAAACCGGTAAAGAAGCTTCATTTGCTGGCATTTTGACATATGTTTTCCTAGGTAGTACATTGAGTTTTCAGGGCCAACATAGCAATAACTCAGTGTCTCAGTAATCAACCAGATAAAAGTCAGGACACCTAATGAAAGATAACATCACATCACTAATAATAATGACAGCCACCGGTCAGCTAAATGCCCTCAATCAGGCGCATCACATCCACCCTTGCAGCCATTTCTGGAGCTCTAATCTGAGTTGATTTTTTTTCAGTGACAGGAAATGACAAGTGTTGATAGGAGTGTTGTTGTCGGAGGTGACATGACTGTGAGGCAGCTGTTCAGAATTATCTAAATGTGTGACACTGACATTGATGGATGGAGACTTATGGAGGAACTGAGAGCAGGCTGTCTTTTGAAAACCTCAAAGGGAAATAAACTCTGGAGGTTTTGATTTGTTTCAGTGTGCAGGATATAAACGATAAAGTTTGTCATATTTGTGAGATCACATTTGGTTGTGTGTATCATGTCATGCTTTGTGACACACACATGCTTGATTTGTCAGATATGTAACCATAGTAACAAGCATGCACCTCATCACAGCATGCAACAGTGAGAGTGATTCACAGTGATTCAAACTGTTTTTGTGTTTGTGTCAGTCTTGTATTTGAGCAGTTTCTTAGTTAAAGTTTCCTAAACCAATATGCTTTTTGTCAAATTCACTGAACATGTCCTCACAGCCTGCTAGCTGATTAATCTGTGTGCGCACTGAAAAACGTCCATTAACAGCCAAACTAAACAAACTGAACGGCTCAGATGATTCCATCGAATACTATTCTAGCGTTCTTGTGCTTGTTTAAAGAACAAGGGCAAATAGGGTCATGACAGTGAGAGGGGTGGTAATTCTTGCAGATCCTAACTATCTAAATATGCTAACCAGCGAAATATTAACAATCTTTCTCCAGAATCATAGACTCCCTCTTTACGCAGCCATTATCTGCTCTCGATTTACAATACCCTGTCTGTTATGACTAACAGCATGATGTCTAGCAGCAGATAATACCATCATTCTTTAAGCTCTAGAATGCTTAAAGAGCAGCAATGTGCTGCACAAGTTTTCTTGTTAAAATGAGAATTGTCTTGTTAAAATGAGAAAGTTTTCAAATTTGTACAGTGTCTTGTTTCAATAAGAAAATGTTCTCATTATAATGAAAAACTGACATGGTGGCAATAATATACTGCCATATGTGGGGACCTGATCAGCATGTACAGCAGGCAGATTTAGCATTAAAATTAGGAGGCATATTAGAGCAGAAAATAACCACATATGTCTGAAGCACAGATTTCTTCCCCATGTTAAAAACAACCTTAATGTTCAGCTGAGACTGCTGGTCAGACACTAGTTATACTTTTTATTTATAGTCCAGGTGATACATGAAAAGGATGTTTACTTTTTCCTAAAAGCATTAAACTTGCCACACTTAAACAGCTTGCGGTCCTGATTATTTTTAGAAATGGAGCCATCGCAAACACGCCTCATGGACACCAATCAATTCTTCCGCAGGCAAGCCAGTCCATCGTTAAGCTCTCAAGTTGTGGCTGGAAGAAAGGCTGCCGGGGGCATTTCAAATGCAAGAAAGCCTCCTTGAAGTTCACAACTTAGTGTCAATATGAAGGGACATTTTGAAGCAGACAGTGAAGAATAGGTTCAACAAGCAAACATACTTCTGAAATACAAACTCAGTCTTTGTGTGTTCTTTACAAGCTAAGAAGGTCATATTGAATATTGTTCTACTCTACCGTCATTGTATTGTCAAGCTCAATGAACAGAAGGATCAGGCTTTTAAAATTCCAAACACAACATGAATGCAACATACTAGGGCCTGACTGATATGGATTTTCTGAGGCTGATGCCGACTCCAATATTTGGCAAAAGAAAAAATCTGATAACCGATTGATCGGGCGTTTAACTTAAAAAATACATAATTAATAAAATAGCTTCTTTTTTGGTCTCTTAATGCTTACAACAACAACACAGATATGAATCACAGGCAGAACATTTCACTGACACATTTTCACATTTTCACTGACAATAGTTTGTCCTTCAGTATTTGTTTAACTTTACAACAGAGAGGAATTTTCAATTACACAAACATGCAACAAAGCATTAAATATAATATACATGTTAAAAAAAAAAGGCACTTTGGTGAGTATATTAACCCTTTATTTGCCTTCTGTGTTCTTTGTTTTTTGAGAGTCAGTAACCAGTATTGCATGACACGTTTCTTAAGAACCGGATTTATTGGATAATATCGGCGAGGAGCTTTTAATGACTTACATTGGTTACAGTTTTGCTAGCACGGCTAAAGTTGTGCCAGCCTTAAACGAAAGTTTATCCTACTGAGTACAGAGGCACTAAATATGAGCTTATATCAAGGCCTGACTGACCAAAAAGTCAGTCAAATTTTGCAAGCACACAAATGGATGGACATATGTACACAATGTGTGATGGATGCGCCAGAAAATGCATCATATGGTTTAACCAGGTCAGCATCTTTTACTGTCCATTTTCAGTATTACTACCTCCGCCAAGGAGGTTATGTTTTAGCCGGCATTCATCTGTTTGTTAGGAAGATAACTCGAAAAATTATGCACAGATTTTCATGAAATTTTCGTGCAGAATGCTGTCCTAGATGGAGCTCTGACTTATTCAGTCCTCACCGCTGTCTTCTCAGTCGTACAGGAGGAAGCTACGGCCAGACTACATTACAGGAGTGGACTGAGCGGAACTACTGACAGGTAAGTTCATACAGTGTTTCCTCTACATTCATTTAGAAGTGGCGGGCCACCATTCCTAAATCCTAGCCGCCGCTCCTTGAACTTTTTTATCTTTTATTTTTTTATTTTTTTAAATTTATTTTTATTGTCGCAAATACACTACCGTCACGTCTCCCCCTTCACAGCAGAGTCCTGCAATGGGTCGGGTACTCGGGAGACGTACTAAGGTAAACTACAGATAACTATCTTGCTCAGTCTCTACTCTTTGGGGGGTTCATACCATAGATATGTATAATAAAGGCTTATTCTGGTGTACGTGACATTGTGTAGAGGACAGAAATAATAGGAACCAGAAAAGCACCTGCAGACCTCCACCAAGCAGCTCATTTCCACCATATTGTGATTTCCAGCCAATGTTAAAGTCCTGCATTCATTTTATCTACACTATTAGATTCATGGATAATCAAAACATACCTTTAGCATTTGAATTAACATTGATATCATTAATAACAAGCTGACGGAGTGATGAAAGGTCGTTTTGTATTTTCAAATATTTTGACAGGAGACATGCTGAGTCATTGTGTCACAACTTCTTTATGACTGTGTTTCTTCGAGGATTTTTTTTTCAGTAGCAGGGGCATGCTGTCCAGGAGCATAAACAAATGACATCTGACTGCAGATTTTACTTTTACAACCTATTTATTGAATGGCCAGTTGAAAATGGCTTTTTAAAGGCTGACTGTTAAAATGAAAAGAATAAAAAAATAAAAAAAATTAAATTAAATTAAATAAATAAAAACAAAAGCAATAAATAATAATTTCTTGATGGGGCTGTAGAATCAGTGGCAAAGTTTGCACCCAGGCTCAGAACAGATACATTTTCTGGGTTTTTCATAGAAGAGCTCCAAGACTCTGTTGACAGGAAATTCTCTGAGAGGCTCAGCAGCATACATGATGCAAGCTGATTCCCTGCAGCCTGTTTTTCGTCAGTCTTCACCTACAAATCCAAACAATAATCAGATTGTTTCTCTCAATTTCCTACACCCTAATCATTTAAAATAGTTTCTAGTTCATGTCTGATGATATATTATTATTAAATGTCTGCTGCTGTCCACTGCTCCTCCCTGTCTAATGTTACTTGTCTTACAAAACATTAACATTACATCAATTACACTCACATCACATCTGATTACAGCTAATAAGTCTACCTTTTCTCCAGTAAGTCGCTGCCCTATTCTCCAAGACGGCCCTCCTCTGACTCTTTGACCTGGAGCCTGGTGCTGGACGTGACGTCACTTTCAAGGCTGAAGATAGTTATCTGTAGTTTCCCATAGTACTCGCAAATACCTGACCCAGTGCAGGACTCTGCTGTGAAGGTTGAAACATGCAGTGGTGGAAAAAAATAATAATTAAAAAAAAGAAATTTGAAAGAGCTGCAGCTAGGATTTAGGAATGCCAGCCCCCCACTCCTAAATGAATGTAGAGGAAACACTGCTTGCCTTTGTTGGGATTTCCTTCCAAAAGCATCTCTGAAGTCACTGTCATCTATTAACTGGATAAGTTTATGCTCATTGTAAGAACTGACCATCAAAACATGTGGACAGACGTCAGACCTTTCTGTGCCGTGCATCGTTTGTTCAGGAGATATGTGAAATATATCATTTAGGTAAAAAAAAATAAAATGTCCACCGTTTCTGAAAGTATTCAGGGTGCCGAGTGTACAAGTTTAATGCTTGACATAAAACATATTGCCTCAAATTTGGCACAAATCACCTGAAGTGTTAGGTATAAAACTGAACCGCTGTTGTTCTTAGATTAACTCATCATGTAAATGGTAAATGGTCTGTACTTGTATAGCGCCTTTCTACTTTAGTGGTACTCAAAGTGCTTTACAATGTTTCTCATTCACCCATTCACACACACATTCATACACCGATGGTGACAGAGCTGCCATGCAAGGTGCTGCCTGCCATTGGGCGCATCGCATCAGTGTCTTGCTCAAGGACAATTTGACATGTGGGCTGGCGGGAAATCAAACTGCCAACGTAACAATCAGTGGACAACCCGCTCTACCACCTGAGCCTCAGCTGTCAGTGAACTGAATCATACAAGAACTTTGGTCTGTAAAAATAAGCTCCCACTCGCATATCATCAACAAATATAAATTCAATATCTCTTCTGTTATTGGTTCAACCCCAGGCTTATTACCTGCCACACTTTTGCATAAATCAGCCGCCTGTTGCTCAGTGAGAGCAGTGAAGCTGAACTAAAAGTAGCTGACTGGAGAGCGACACAGCGAGCTGAAACTCAATAAAATCCTTCATAAAGCAGAGTTAAGATGCAGATTGACGTAATAATGCTCTGTACGTTCATTACTATGTGCTGTTGTTTTTCACTTTAACATTTTTACACTGTCATCTCATAGAAAGCCTTGATTATAGCCACATTTGTTTTTGTAGAACAAGATGTTTTGATATTTGTTTCAGGGAACCTCTTGTGTCATTGTTTAGAAAATATTGTTTTATTATGACTGTTCGACACGGCAGAGTAGTTTCTCACATTGCTGCCACTGCAGCTCGGCAAGGATCAACAGGAGCCGTGTCAGCATCATCCTGAATGGAGAGCATCTTCCCAGAGCATGCTCTTGAATATTTGTGTGCACTGATCACAATAGTCCACACTCATTATGGTTACAACACCCAGGCCGGTATGCGTGAATGCAAAGTGCTATGAGTAAATAATGTAACTAAAAGAACCCGAATAAAATGCAATAGTGTCGGACTGTAGAACTGTTTAATAGATTTCTTTTTTGTATTGATTTCTTTTCATTTGCTTTGATTTAGTTTAAAGTTCTATTTTTTTTTCTTTTTCATTTTTGTTCGTTCATATTTTTTAGTCCTAACAATGGCAATGACTGTCTTAGTCACACCTGTCCACTCTAAAAGAACAAATAAAGCACATAAATAATAAAATAACAAGTGTTGGATGTACAGTATTTCCATTAAAGTTAGTCATGAATATTCATTGTTGCCAGAGGGTGACTTCCTTCTAAATGATGGTTCTTATGGCCTGGGACAGACTTCAGTCAGGGTTAAATGAGGAAAACCCTAAAAGCTACAATCTAATATTTCTCTCTCAGTAGTGTTTTCATGCTATGATTTGCACATCAAAGCCAGCGAGAGGTGAAGTGAATTTATATATAAACACAGTTTCATCTTGTCACATCTGTCACCACATTGCCTGTTTTTATCCGTGTCACATAATCCCATTGTAGTGAGAAAACACCTTCTTCTCAATTTCCATGCACAGAGCCTGACTCATGGAGAAGCAGAGGGGTGACAGAGGCCAGAATAACTTCCTATGATGGTGTCTCTGGGGACAGTAGATGGGAGGGGAAGAGGAAATTGTAGGACGGAGGTGAGAGAGCTGGAGAGGAGGCCATCATAAGCTCTTGTTGATATGCTGTGCAGTAAGTCATCCGCTGCCACGACCTGTTCTGGCCGGGACAAGCTGTCTGTGTGCCACAGCGACTGCAGCCGAATATAAATGGTCCAGCGATGTGGGAAATTCAGCTGGCCGGTCTCAGCCAATCACACTTTCATTTGTTACTATATTAGCTCGTCACTTGGGTGCTGAGCAGCATGTAGCAGCAGAGGGAAATGGTCACAAAGCCGGTGAAACGTCTTCAGTGAATGGGCTTCATTGTTAAAACAACACCGGCTGAAGTGCCCTTCAGGGATTCATCTGTGAATATTCTTGTCATCCTGTGAGCTCACTGTCAGCTCGCTGCAAGGATTTAAAAACAATACAAAGTGCTAGCTGAGTTGTAGTGCAGCCCAGACACCTTTTTTTGTTTGTTTTGTTTTCTTGCTTTTGAAAAACTTCCCCCTCCCTGTTCCTCTCTGGTTAATAGAAAAATCTCTCTGCATATCAACGCTACATATTGAGAATTATTTTCCATTAACAAAAAAATAAATAAATAAAATACAGAAAACCTAGGATTAGATGTAACTCAACACTGTTGCTTCCTCTAGAATGTTCAGATCTTTGAAGTCCCTGCCTCTCTGTTCACCTACACACCAGCTCACCTCTGCTCAGACACTGTAAAATTACTCTACGCTACACAATGGCAAGTAGTAATTTTGGAGTTATTCAGCCATACTTGTTCGAATTGGGTTGCCTCTCAGTGTT